>NC_081547.1:20036345-20038560 GCF_901000735.1 Corylus avellana
GATTAGTAATTTTGCATCTGAAAAGATAAGAATAATTGTTTTTTAATATTTGGGAAAATTTTTCTTTAGACCTTTGAACTACTGCACGTTTTGAGAAGACTCTTAAATTTCAAAAACTTTCAATTTAACCCAATGAACTTTCAATTTCAATCAATTTACCCCCCTCTGTCCGATTTTAAACGTTAAAAGTGATAAAATGACGTTTATACTCCTAATTTTTTTTTTTTTTTTTATAAAATTTTAAATTTACCCTTAATTTCAAATTAAATTTTTTTTTTTAAAAATAGTCGAAGGGTAATTTGGTATTATTAGACATTTTTGTTAGAAGTTAAGGGCTAAAACTAACCCCGGGGGAGGGGAGGGGGGTAAATTGATTGAAATTAAAAGTTCATGAGTGTAAATTGAGAGTTTTTGAATTTTAAGAGGGTGTTTCAAAACACACGGTAATTCATAGGTCTAAAGTGAAGTTTTCCCTTAATATAATGGACCCTTCGGAGGCCCAGCTCACAGAGAAAAGTTCTAGCACGCCGACACTCCTAGTCTTATCAGGCCCACAAAGTGAGGCTTAAGAATCACATCCACTGTTTTGTCATTCACTATAGATACTCCCCAAAAGGCAACATGGCCCAAAATCTCCATCTACAAAGGGAAGCTACTCCTAAGATGGTAACTTGTCGGAAAATCTCCACCTAGGAAAGGAAAAGAGCAATACAGAAATTATGGAATTGGAGCAAATATAGACAACTCATCAATGACACCCAAGGGATACTTTACAAGTTCTTTGATTGGCATATTGTTCATGAGGGAAGAGAGGTAAAGTCTGTTGCACACATGCTAGCGAAAGCGGGTGTTAAACAAAACATAGATCAAATTTGGATGAAAGAAATTTTTAATTGTATCTATGCTATTATTTTGCTAGACTAATATGCTCTATTTTTATGAAACGAATGAAAGAAAGACGATTTTTTTTTTTTTTTTTTTTTCAAAACATACTCTTGAAGATGGCAATTATTTGTTGGTGTGCCATTTAGATTCACCAAAAGGCAACACAAGATGATATTGAAGAACATTTATGGTATTGATTACCTCATAACGCGAAGAAAACAATACACCGTTGTTTGTCATGGTTAGGCGTTCAAGGCAAAAGAATTTTTTGGTATTTATCTTATCTCCTCCCCTTTCACGGTAGCAATGCTTGATAGCTTTCCTGTAGGCTCCACCGATCTCCATTTCTAGTAGGTTGCTTGACCTAGCTTGTAGATCTAGATCTAGATCTTGTCTTTTCAACCTTAGATCTGATTGTCTTCTTTGGCTAAGGCGTGTCTTCCGAAGGGATGTTTACGATGTCGTGCTCCTTTGTTGCTGCTTGTGGGGTTTTCATTTTGTTTTCAATTTTGTTTGTCTTGGCCTTCTGGTTGAGGACGAATTTGTCGTCCTGACCTTCGGGTTGAGGATGGAGTAGATCGGTGTGGGGGCTTAACTCTCACTGCTGGATTTTTAGTTTCTAGTTGTTTTTTTATTTTTGTTTTGTATTTGGGCTACCTATGTCCTAGATCTAGTTTGCATGAAGCAGATATGTTCTTTAAATGTCATTGTACATGGGTACTGGAAGCTTGAAATCATTTTTATGACTTTGTAACTTTCATAGCTTTTGGCTATGATTTTCAGAGCTGTATGCTCTATGATGTAAGAGCTTTATGCTTATGAAATTTCATCAGTGGAAGTTCCATATTTCTAAAAAAAAAAAAAAAAAAAAAAAAAACACTAAACTAGATTTATCATCCTAATTAGGTGCTTAATTATGAAAAGAGAAAAGTGTTCAAGGTGTTGGAATAACGTCATTTTTTTTTTTGTAAAAGGAGAAATAATTCTAGTCTCATTAATTGATGAAGGATACATCATAGAGCAAAAGCTCTTAAAAAATCATAGCCGAAGCTACGAGGTTACAAGTCATAGATACATACATAACAATCTGACATTCAAGACCTATCTATGATATCAAGATCCGCTAACCCATGACAAATCTTCAGTTGTAGCAACATATCTGTTCTAGACAGACTCAACTCAATGCATAGGTAGCTCATATTCTTTTGTCCTGGGAGCAGAAAACCCAATGTCGAAAATTATCTTCCTTAACATGAAAGCCAGGAAACTATTCACATCCACAATCCAAGGGTTTGGACAATACTTATTCAAACAAGTTATAGAGAACTTG
>NC_081547.1:20038660-20046547 GCF_901000735.1 Corylus avellana
ATGAAAATTAAATCGCAATTTTTTTCGATCAACCAAAATTTTAAGACAAAAGATGAACATGCATTTTTTTTTTTCAAAAATGGGAAAAAGTGTGTGTAAAGTATCTCCCATACCCCCAAACTTAAATTACACATTGCCCCCATTGTGTGTATAACATGGAAAGATCTCACCTGGGAGATGGGAAAAAAGTAGCTGGAATAGCATGGGTCATAGCACACCTCCAAACTTGAGTGCAAGTACACTTTTCCCTGAAAAACAAAACACTAAATTAACCACAGATAACAAAAACAAAATAAAAATAAAACAACAAACAAACAAACAAAGAAATAAAAAGGATATGCTGTGGGGTGTCTCCTATGAGCGCTAAGTTTAATGTCTTCAGCCAGACAGTTGTTCCCTTTTAAACTTGAAGCACTAGTCTCTTCTTCTCTTGCACCAAAGATAATGAATTCTTCCTATTGCAAGGTGATTCCAAATGTCTATAGATCGGGGTAGACCATTCTAAGTCTTCTCAAACAGTTTCTCATCCGGAAGGGAATCATGAACTGAAATAAAATAAGAAGAATACTTAGGGGGCTTTTCTATCTTGATGTCCTCAATTTGCTCATCACATAACCCACCAGACTTCTCTCTTAGACTCTTGGTAATTTGGGAATAGGAGCTGATGTTGAAGAAGTCTCAATGCTTTCTTCTTTTTCCCGATGTGGTTCTTTGGAACATCAGTTTGCTCCTCATTCCTCTCTTCCACTTCAATTTCAAATACTTCTTCATTCTTTAATGTGGTGATCTCTTGCTCATGATAGTAAGTGCACTCATCCTCCATGTAGTTTCTGTTAAGGTTGGCACCAAACTGGCATTGACACTCTTCTTCCTGGTATTGTTGAGGCCAATAGATGGGAGGTAACTCTTCTTCTTGGTAGTGTTGAGGCCAACTAATGAGAGAGGGCTCCTCTTGGTATGCTTCTAACTTGGCAGTGTATTCCAACAGTTGCATATTGGCTTCACTATGGCTAAGAAAGGAGTATGATTGACTATAGAACTGCGGAGATGGCTCCTCTTGGTATTGTTGAGGCCAATTGATGGGTGATAAGTGCTAAAATATTCATATTTTCAGCCCTTAACTTGCATGTTTTAATCCTTTGATTTTAGTTAATTAGGCCATTTTAATTCTTTTTTGTGTTTTTTATACTTTTGCAGGCTTTTGGAAGAAAATGAAGTAAATCTAGATGATTTGGGCTCAAAAAGAGAAGATGGAGAAAATTGGAGCTCCCTGGCACTGCGATCAATCGCAGGGTACCTGCAATTGAGCGCAGTACCTGAGAGGACATAGCACAAAGCAGGCTAGGAGCGATCGAGTGCATGCCAGAGGAAGGATTGATCGCAGACCTACAATTGAGCGCACACGGGCTGCGATCGATCGCACCCGTTCGCAGGAGACACATCAAGTGGCGGCTAAAGTGTCACTCTTTCCATATTAGAGTTTTCCAACTCCCAATTGTAATAGGTCTCAAAACCCTACGAAATCCCTAGGTTTACTACTTTGCCAAGGACTTCTAAAACCTATAAATAGACCCTTAAGCCTCTAGAATAGATACTAAGTAAGGAGAAGAATAGGAGCTCTTCAAGTTCAAGTCTTGGGTTTATTCTTTTCCTTTCTTTTCTTTTCTTTTATGAAGATGTTTAACATCAATTTTATGTGTAGCTAATTTAATTAGTAGGGCTTGATTGAAGCCCTAGTTATGTTTTGTTAATATTTCAATATTGGCGTCTTTGTGATGATCTTGTTGTGCTATTTAACTTGATTAATGCCTACTTGCATGAATTCCTCATATGTGTGTGCGAGATCAACATATGCATGTGGTACGGACTAGATAGTTAAATCAATTTGGATGGCCGAGTCCTGGGTTTAACATAAGTAACAAAACTAATCCACACGGGATTCTTGGGTTAATCAACATGGGGAACTGGGAGTATATGCCATGCCCTAGGCCTCATGTGTTTGTCGATTTCCATAGAACATATGCCTTCCTAAGGAACAACTTAGTATAAATCATGCTAAATCCCTTAGGAAAGAAAAGAGTTAGAGTATACGCCATGCCTAACTCGTTGCTTAGGAAAATCTATAGCCTTAGAAGTATACGCCATGCCCTAAGGTTGACAAACATTAGATAAGCATAACTTGATCAAAGCATTGGCATATTGTTATATTAGCTAAATGTAATTAGTGGTGGATATCAAAGCCCTACCCTTTATTATCATCACTATAACAATCAATCTTTGTTTTACTTAAGGAATCTATTTTTAAACATAAATTCAGCAATCCTCATGGGAATGATCCTGTACTTGGACCATATACTACTATGTTGACCTTGTACACTTGCAGGTAAAACGTACAATTATTTACCTATTAATTTAGATAGATATTTTGCACATCAATGGGAGATGACTTCTCTTCATGATGGTGTTGGGTCAAATTGATGGGAGATGACTCCTGATCTGCAATTGAAGATATGGGACAAGTCTCAGTAGTATGGTCAATATGGTTAGATATGGCACATACCTCGACTTGTGTAACTTGTTGAACAGGAGCAATGCTATGATTAGTCATAGCTTTCATAAGCATGTCTAGCTTTTTCTCCATGGCAGCCATTCGAGCCTGAATTCCACCATTGGTGCTCTCTTCATGTATGCCTTTTCCTTTGAGTCCTTGTCTCCCTTTAGATGGGAATTGTTGGGAGTTCTCAATTAAGGTCTCAAAGAATCCTAAGGCTTCCTCGCTGCATTTCTCCATCAACATGCCACCACAAGCTAAATCTACAAGACTCTTGTTAGGATCATTTAAACCCTCATAGAATGCCAGAACCTGATCGTCTTGAGATAAATTGTGATGAGGGCATCTGAGACGTAGCTCATTAAAGTGCTCCCATGCCTCGAAGAAAAGGTCTCCAACTTTTTGTTGGAAAGTTAGAATTTCCCTTCTTAATTGCCTTGTCTTTTGTGCTGGAAAAAACTTCTTTAAAAACTTTGTGGCCATCTCATCCCAGTTATGAATAGAACCTGTGGCCAAAGAATTGTACCATATCTTAGCATTATTTTTTAAAGAAAAAGGAAAGACGATTAACCTGATTTCTTCTAGAGTTAAACCCTGGACATTCTGAGTCCTACACAGATCAAAGAATTCTCGAATATGCCAATATGGGTTCTCTGTAGGTGTGCCTTTATAGTGTGGACCCATTTTGAGCGGTTGCAGAGATAAATTGTAACTGCTCTACACAATGGGATGGAAATTAATGCATGATGGCTGGTCAAGGATCTAGGGACTGAATGAACTGTTCAAAGGTCTTTGCACCGGAGGTGTATTGTCTCTCAACATGATTAAAACAAAAAGGAAATTAAATAACAAAAAGAAAAACAAAAATAAAAGTGAAAACGGCCCGGAGTGCTGGAACGTAGCTACTGTCTAGTAGTGCGCTCGATCGAACAGGGTGGGCCGTGTTGTTACAAATATCTACCTAAATTAATAGGCAAATAATTGTATGTTTTACCCGCAAGTGCACGAGGTCAACATAGTAGTATAGGGTACAAGTACGGGGTCATTCCCATGAGGATTGCTAAATTTTGTCTAAATTTTGTCTAAAATAAATTCCAAAAGTAAAATAAAACAAATATTGGATTTGAGTTGATAATAATAAAAAGGTAGGGCTTTGACATCCACCACTAATTATATTTAGATAATATATCAATATGTCAATGCTTTGATCATGTTATGTATATCTAATGTTTGTCAACCTAAGGGCGTGGGTGTCTACTCCTTAAGCTATTGATTCCCTTAAGCAACAAATTAGGCATGGGTGTCTACTCTAATTCCTTTCTTTCTTAAAGGATTTAGCATGGGTGTCTACTAAGTTGTTCTTTAAGAAAGCATAATTCTGTAGAAATCGACAAACACATGAGGCCTAGGGCATGGGTGTCTACCCCTAGTTCCCCATGTTGATTAACCCAAGAACCCAATATGGATTTCTTTTGTTACTTTTGTTAAACCCAGGACTCAGTCATCCAAATTGATTTAACTAACTAGTCCATATCACATGCATATGTTGATCAGGCACACACATATGAGGAATTCATGAAGGTAGGAATTAATCAAGTTAAATACCACAACATGATCATCACAAAGGCGTCAATATTGAATATTAACTAAACATAACTAGGGCATCAATCTTGCCCAACTAAATAAATTACTTACACATAAATTTGATGTTAAATATCTTAATAAAATAAAATAAAAGAAAGGAAAAGAATAAACCCAAAACTTGAACTTGAAGAGCTCCAATTCTTCTCCTTCAAAATTGTGTTTATTCTAAAGGCTTAAGGGTATATTTATAGGCCTTAGGAATACTCTAGAAACCCTAAAAATCGTAGGGTTTGAACTCTAGTTCACACTAAGTTATAAAACCCTAAAAGTTGTACTTTCCATAACAAGGCTGGCGGCTGACTTACCCATCACGCACGGGTGCGCTTGATCGCAACCTGTGTGCGATCGATCGCAGGTCTGTGATCGATCCTCTTTGTGGTGGCATTTGATCGCAGGTGCCCTGCATGTTGTGGTCTTCGCCTATAGTGCGCTCAATCGCAGCTCCCTTGTGATCGATCGCACTACCAAAGCCTTCCATATTCCCAAAGTAGCTCTTTTAAGTCCAAAACTTTTGAGATTGCTTCTTTTTCTTCCAGTGACCTACAAAATCAAGAAAAACACATAGAAGAACTAAAATGGCATAAATTAACTAATACTAAAGGATTAAAACATGTAAGTTAAGGGCTAAAAATATGAATATTTTAGCACTTAACACACCCCCAAACTTACATATTGCTAGTCCCTGAGCAATACAAAACTAAAGACTAAATGGAAAAACATAAAACAAAAAGATAAATCCATCTTTCATGGGATGTATGATTGCATTTAGCGTATGCAACGAGCCTTTTAAACCTCTAGGAATTTCCTAGAGGACGAGTGAAGTCTCGTGAGGGTTTTCCAAAAATGTTACCGACAAACATCATGCATAGTTCATGTATTCCAATAATTAAAGTATCAATTCAAGACCATGATTTTCATTCATTAGCAAGCTTAAAAAGATGAACTCCATCTTCACAATGAATTGGAATCACAAAGTTCAATTACTTACAAAGGACATGCTAAATCATCACAAGTTTGAAAACAATATAAGGTGAACTAGCACAAAATTATGAAGTTTCCAAATATTTCCAATGTGCAATGTCTCCATATCTCAAAGTTCACTGAAATCCCTATTAGAATGAACAACAATGGCATATTTCTTTTTCTTCTTCTCTCTTTTACTTTTTTTTTATTTATTTTTTTGGTCAGATTGTGCAATGTTTGGTTCCCTTAAGCTTTCTAATTGACCCATGTAACGAGTGTTAAGTCAATAACTCCCAAACCAGATGGTTTTAGGGTATTAGGTGTAGAGACACCCCTAAGGACCTACTAACTCCAATCAAAAAGGCTACTAAACCAAACTAACCATGACAGCAATCAAATAAAAAAATTTTACCTTTTGACATGAACACTCAATGCTTTGAGGCAAGATGTCCAGTTGCTCAGTAAAAAGCTTATCAATGATCATTATTTATTTTTTTATTTTTTTCATTCAATATATGCCAAGGTATCCATCTAATAAGTCATCCAATTCACCCAAGATACAGAAACACACTCATCAGACTTCATGTCATACCTCACAATTATGTGCTAATGTGCTTGTGTGATCAGATCAAACATGTGATTTTTCAACTGTCCTAAGCAAGTAATTAACAAATTCACTCATCAGATCATGTGTTCAAAATTTTAAGCTCACTAATGAATTCAAGCCTCAATTCTTTCAGATTATCCTAAAATTTAAGGGCAAACATCAACATGCATAATTTTTTTTTTTTTTTCAAATAAACAAACAACAACCAAAACAAATAACATGAAACTGGGACAAAGTGTGCGTAAACAACATGTGTTCCCATACCCCCAAACTTAACTGACGCATTGTCCCCAATGTGTCTAAATTAAAGAAAGAATGTACCCGAGAAATGACAACATTGTGTTGGAAAGCATAGCTTATAGCACACCCCCAAACTTGAATCAAAGCACACTTGTCACTGCAAAATAAAAAAAATATATAAAAATAAAAAAACTGAAAACATAGTAAAACAAAACAAAATAAAATGATAAACTATGGGGTGCCTCCCATGAGTGCTAAGTTTAACGTCTTCAGCCAGACGGTGGTCCCTGCTCAGTGCTGTCCTGAAAAAGATGCTCCAGCTGGTGATGGCAAACAGCTGAGAATGGAAGGCATCAATTCTTCTAAGGCAGCTAGTCGTTGATCCATCAACTCTTTATCCTGTCAAGCCTCCTTTCTTTGATCAATCAACTCTCTCCAAAGGCCCACCATTTCTTCACTAAGTGAGCGATAATGTGATGCACGAAAAATGATCAGGGCCTCCGCCTCTGTTGCTTTCAGCTCAGTTGCGGATTCATCTTCTACTATCTGCTCGGCCTCACTCTCTTTCGTGCCAGCGGCTGGTTCTGGAGGTACCCGGGGCATATGGGAGCAACTCTTATTCCATTGGGGAATGCCAAATATTGGGGTAGTGGTAACTGGCTCATCAGTTGTAGTGCCCTTGGTGCCTTTCTTCTGGAGGATGTAGGTGATTAAGTATGGGAAGGGCAACCCCCATAAGTGTGTGGGCTCAGCTCATCCAATGTGCACTCCATTCCAAAATTTGTGAATTTGGTTCCAAATGATATCAGGAATAGAACACTAGGCACCTTTATGGAAGGCGTAGAGTGTTTGGAGAAATTGATCATGCCTTTGAGTTTTGTGCCCCAAGGGAAAAGCATTGCGGTGCAACATGGAGTCCACAAACCAAAGCCGTGGAGGTAGCTTGGACCGGCTGTCGGCATTATGATGGGCATCAACATATTGCCCTTGGCACATGTCCTCAATGATTTCTACCACATCGAATCTGGGCGATTGCTCGGCAAGTTGTGCTACTTCTGGAGGGTGCTCATCATTGCATTGGAGGGCAGCAGCAATGTCGGCCCTTGTCACGTCAATAGCTCGGCCCTGCACTATGGAAGAGAGGGCAGCCATCCTGTTGCAGTCATGAGATTGGTGGGCATAGAACTCGATCACCAATTTTCTGTATGCAGTGGAGGTGACCGGCTTGAAAAGCTTCTTGAGCCCCGGACACTTGAACTCAGCGACCACCCATTGAGTCACCTCAAGGTTTTGAAAATTTTTTCGAATGGCAAAAGTTGTCTCAAATAGCAGCTCCCGCTCCTCAAAAGTGGGTGGGGGAGGAGTGGCTTGGGCATTGGACCCTCGGGAAGATGTAACTCGAGTTCTTGGCATGATGAGCTTGGTTTGGGACTTTTGTCGAACACCTGGTGAGCACTGGGATGGTTAAAGTAGCAACACACAGCAACAACAGCCCAAAATCCCTTGCGAAATCAATAAAATCCAACCACATGAGCAAATGTGGGTGGAGAAACACCCACAATTCGCTAAAATGATGAAAAAAATGGAGGTTGGGGGGGTGGAGGTGGGTATGTGATATGTGAAGTGGAAAAGGGGTTGTATGTGTGTTGTGTGTTAAGGTTATAGAGGTGCAGTGGCCGGAGAGGAGTGAAAAAACAGTAGAGGAGCGGTGAGAGCAGGGGGTGTGCCGGTGGTGTTGGTTGCAGGTGCGTGGGAAGCGTGTATAGCGTAGGGGGAGTGTGGTGAGAGTGGGGGAGAAAGTGACCTAAAATAGGTCACGTGATCGTCTACCTGAGTGCATTCGATCACACGCAGGGTATGCTTGATCACACTCGTGCAGTAG
>NC_081547.1:20046567-20046733 GCF_901000735.1 Corylus avellana
AAAATACTAAAAACACAAAACTAACACAGAACATCAGATAATAACACAGCTAAAGGATTAACACAAGTAAATTAAGGGGTCCAAATATGCAATATTTGGCACACATCAATGTGTCCTAAAGTGGGGAACTACACTCGATCGCATGCAGGTTGCGATCGATTGTAGC
>NC_081547.1:20046753-20064448 GCF_901000735.1 Corylus avellana
ACAATTTTCTGAAATAAAAAGAAAACACAAAAGATAAGTGAGATATTAAAAGTATTTCAGAAAATTATGTAAAGTAAGGAAATTGACATGATGGGAAACAAAGTAAGAGATGGAAAAGTGTACCGTCTCCAGTGGCCTTAGTACCACTGTTCTAAGTAGATGCGCTTGAACTCCTGGCCTGCTCAAATGCTTCTACTTGTAGCTGTAGTGCTACTAGTGTGGAAAGCTGCACTTGAGCTCCATAGAATGTGACTCAAGTGCCCTTGGTGGTGCTGGGACAGGACTTTCTTTATAGGTCCACAATTTTAGTCCCACATAGGACTCCTTCTTGACACGCTTTCTGTGATGATGGTCCTTGGGTCTTTTCTTGTGGAGCTTGGTGTCCTCACTTGCTTCATACCTCAATTCGTCCCGTTCATGCAGCTGTAGCTTCCTCTTAGCACTTGGATATGGTGGAAAGGCTTCAAGGGGTTGCTTTGCTCCATTGATGTCCTCAGTGACATCTTCATAGATTGGCCCAATGTCCTGCCTTGTGAACTTGTGAGTGAAGGGGGTTCTTTTCTGAATCTTTTTGTGGGTCTTGCAAAACTGGCTCACTAACACCTTGAATCATACAAACATCAAAACATTTGAAATCATCTTGAGGTAATTGCATTGTATCAAATATTTTGAACTTTATTGTCTCACCATTCACCTTCATACTTACAGTACCTTTTTTCACACCTATTGTAGTATCAGCAGTTCTCATAAAGGGTCTTCCTAAGATGATAGGCAAGGGTGATTGGCATAGGAGATTCTTCCACATCCAACACAATGAAATCAACAGGTAAAATAAATGTACCTACCTTTACCAACATATCCTCAAGTATACCTCTTGGTCTTTTGATGCTTCTGTCTGCCAATTGCAAGGTGACAGAGGTTGGTTGAAGCTCCCCTAAACCCAGCTTTTCATATACCGTGTTAGGCAGTAAATTGACCCCTGCTCCCAGATCCAACAATGCATGCTCAAAAAGATGGTCTCCTATTCTGCAAGTAATGGTAAAACTACCTGGATCTGTTAGCTTTGGTGGTAATTTTCTCAACAAAACTGCACTTACCTCTTCTGTTAGGGCCACAGTCTCATGCTACTGAAACTTCTTTTTGTTAGTGCAACAATCCTTTAAAAATTTATCATATGAGGGAATCTGTTTAATTGCATCTAATAAAGGAATGTTGATTCCTACCTCAAAGTCTCAAAGATATCCATGAGTTGTTTTTCTTTCTTTGGTTTGACTAACCTTTGAGGGAAGGGTGGTGCATTCACCTTCTCCATTTTGTTTACCTTGGAAGTTGATGCTTCATCTAGAGATGCTTGAGGTGGCTCTTTAGTTCCTATGACCTTTCCATTTCTAAGAACTATGAGTGCTTTTAACTGCTGGTGGTCCCCTTGATTGGGTATTGTTTGGGATGAAAATTCTCTCTGCTTTCTTTCACTCAACTTTTTTGCCATCTGCCCCATTTGCACTTCCAGTCTTTGGATGGCTTGATCTGTTCTTTGGAATGCTTGATCGGCCCTTGTATTGATCTGTTTTTGATCAGTCATAAATTGTTGTTGAGAAGCCACTAGGGTATGTATCAAACTCTCCAGTCGGTTCAATTTTGACTCTTGAGTTAGTTGGCTTACTTGTTGGGGACCCTTCTGCTGTCCTTGATTGTTACTCCCAGAGAAATTGGGAGTTTGCGTCACCCTAGATTGTAGGTCTTGGAGTATGTATTGTTATTGTGGGGGTAATTGTTTTGTCCCACATAATTTACCTCTTCTTGTTCTGCAAATGGAGATAACGGACATGTCTCAGTAGTGTGATCTAAATGGGAACATATAGCACATACCTGGACTTGTGTGTCCTATTGAAGAGGTGAAATTTTCTGAGCAGTCACTGCTTTGACAATCATATCTAGCTTCCTTTCCATAGTAGCCATCTGATTTGGAGATCCCCCATTGAACTTTACTTTATACATGCCTTTACTTTTTACTCATTGCCTTCCTCTAAAGCAGAATTGTTGGGAATGCTCACTTAGTGTTTCAAAAAGCTCCATTGCTTCCTCACTACTCTTTTCTATAAGTACTCCCCCACAAGCTGAGTCAACCATCCCTTTATTAGTATCATCTAAACCTTCATAAAAAATTTGTACCTGATCATCTTGAGGGATGTTGTGATGTGAGCACTTTAGAAGCAGTGAATTGAAGTGATCTCATGCCTCAAAGAAAATATTTCATCTCTTTGTTAGAACATCTGAAATTCCCTTTTAAGCTGTCTTATCTTTTGAGTTGGGAAAAACTTCTTCAGAAACTTGGTGGCTAATTCTTCCCAAGTATTGATAAAATCTGCAAGCAAATAATTATACCACAGTTTAGCATTATCTTTCAAAGAGAAGGGAAAGCGGACTAACATGAATCTCTCTGGAGTTAGGCCTTAGATGTGCTGCAGCTTGCATAGATCAAAGAACTCCGTAAGATGCAAGTTAGGATCCTCAGTAGATGTGCCCCTGAAGTGAGTCAATGCATTGAGGATTTGAGGAGAAATATAATAGTTTCCTTCCACCTCCGGTTGATATGCTATGCATGATGGCTGATTAAGGTTTGTTGGGACGAACGCCTGCTTCATCAGTCTCCACACCGGTGGTGGATTTGCCTCTAGTGGTCTTGGCACTATTGGTGGGTTCTCTTGCAAATCTTCCATTGTGTTCTCAATTTCTTCCTCTTCTTCTTTGTCTCTGGGTCTTTGTCGAATTGTCCGCTCAATTTCGGGATCAAGTGGAATGACATTTGAATCTTAAGATCGACGACCTTGCATCAATTGAAATGCCTCTTCAGTCAAAGCAACTTTAGTGCTGCTCCCTGGAACTGCGCTCGATTGCAAGTAAGTGCGCTCAATCGCACTAGGCTGACGCTCGATCGCAGTAACTGAATGCTAGTCCACAAACCTGAAATAGAAAATAGAAAAAGTTAAGAAAAACGGAAAATATTTTTGGTTTTTGATAAAAACAAAATTAAAAATAACACAAATAAAGGAAAATGATTTTAAACAAAATTCGCCGCAATCCCCAGCAACGGCGCCAAAAACTTGTTATTACAAAGATCTACCTAAATTAATACGCAAATAATTGTATGTTTTACCCGCAAGTGCACAAGGTCAACATAGTAGTATAGGGTGCAAGTACGGGGTCATTCCCATGAGCATTGCTAAATTTTGTCTAAAATAAATTCCAAAAGTAAAATAAAACAAAGATTGGATTTGAGTTGATAATAATAAAAAGGTAGGGCTTTGATATCTACCACTAATTATATTTAGATAATATATCAATACGCCAATGCTTTGATCATGTTATGTATATCTAATGTTTGTCAACCTAAGGGCATGGGTGTCTACTCCTTAAGCAATTGATTCTCCTAAGCAACGAATTAGGCATGGGTGTCTACTCTAATTCTTTTCTTTCTTCAAGGATTTAGCATGGGTATCTACTAAGTTGTTCTTTAAGAAAGCATAATTCTATGAAAATCGAAAAACACATGAGGCTAAGGGCATGGTGTCTACTCCCGGTTCCCCATGTTGATTACCCCATGAACCCGGTGTGGATTTCTTTTGTTACTTTTGTTAAACCCAGGACTCGGTCATCCAAATTAATTTAACTAACTAGTTCATACCACATGCATATGTTGATCAGGCACACACATATAAGGAATTCATAAAAGCAGGAATTAATCAAGTTAAATACCACAACATGATCATCACAAAGGCGCCAATATTAAATATTAACTAAACATAACTAGGGCTTCAATCTAGCCCAAATAAATAAATTAGTTACACATAAATTTGATGTTAAACATCTTCATAAAATAAAATAAAAGAAAGGAAAAGAATAAACCTGAAATTTGAACTTGAAGAGCTTAAATTCTTCTCCTTCGAAATTGTGTCTATTCTAGAGGCTTAATGGTCTATTTATAGGCCTTAGGAATACTCTAGAAACCCTAAAAATCATAGGGTTTGAACCCTTGTTCGCACTAAATTACAAAACCCTAAAAGTTGCACTTTCCATAACAAGGCTGGCGGCTGACTTGCCCATCACGGACAGGTGCGCTCGATCGCAGCCTGTGTGCGATCGATCGCAGGTCTGGAATCAATCCTCTTCGTACTGGTGTTTGATGTACAAATTTAATTGTACTCACAATTGCACGAGTCATGTGCAATATAGCGTGTGTGCAACTGCGAGGTCGATCCACAGGGATTTGTGTTGTGTAAACCAATTTCTATTTAAACCAACTCTATTTTAACCTAGTTCCGAATTTCGTGATTTTTGTCGTGCGAAAGTAAAACATAAACTAAAAAAAATGATGAAATAAAATGGTAAAGAATACTAAGGTTTAAGAATTCACTTCGCCAAATCTTAACTCTATATTATCGTATTTGTTCCTACAATCGACAAACTATTATGCTCAAACTGTTGTTCAATGTTTTACAAATATCTAGTTTAAATCATTCAATGAATCCACCCATTTTTACAAATCACAACAAATATCCGATTTGAAATTAAATCATCCTATGCATCCGTCTGGTTAACGAATCACAACGGATATCCGATTTCAATCAAATGATTTAATGTATCAGAAGGATGAAACACATCAAATATCCAACTCCAACACATAACAGTTCATCACATTCATTTAAAAGATATGAATTAGCCAATTGAATGAAAATCTACAACATCCTTATTCAAAGTCAAAATTATATAAACAAAATACGAGAAAACATGAGTTTTTCAATGACGAAGCTTCATCTTCAACCTTAGTTGAAAGATTTACCCTCTCATGATAACAAAAACAATCCACAAGTCAATTGACATCATGAGAAAAATAAAACTTACAACGGAAAATGAAGCAAAAGCTCCAAAAACCCAGAAAACACGAATTTTGACAAAGTACGGCGCCCCTGGGTCGTCTCCGTCCGTTTACAATGGAAAAGAATGATATTTATAAGCTAATTTTAGGGTTTTAGCACTGCCAGGTCGGCCGAGTGCGCTCGATCGCACTCGGGCAACATGTTTTCTGTTGTGCAGGGCGCAAGTGCACTCGATCGCACTAAACATGCGCTCGAGCGCACTTCTAGTCGGAATTATCCTACTCTTATGACATGACTTTCTAGATATTTGAGTTAGCTTTCCAATGACACAAGATCGCCTCAATCTGAGCTATACAACTCTAGATATGGCCTTTTTAGTGGGACTCGTTGAGTGCGAATCATTGCTCGATCCCAATTTGCTGCCAATGCTCCATGAAGTGTCTTAAGCCCTTAATTAATGGAATGAGTTGCAAATATTACCTTAAAGCCGCATTTTCCTCTTAACGACCTGCAAATTACTAAAACACTAAAACTAACCAAAACATCATAAAATAATAAAACTAAAGGCTTAGCAAATGCAAATTAAGGTGTCCAAATATGCAATATTTGGCACTCATCAAATACCCCCAAACTTACATTTTGCTAGTCCCTTAGCAAAACAAAACGAAAAATAAATTCAAAGCAAGAAACATAAGTTCGCTGTTGTGGGAGAAACGATTGTATTTAGCATATGCAACAAGCCTTTTAAATCCCTAGGCATCCCTAGTGAACGAGTTAAGTCTCATGAGGGTTTAACAGGAATGATACTCACAAACATTTATGCACTATGTTATTTGACAAACAAGGACTTCCACACAAACACATGGTTTTTAACATCATGAGCAGGTTTATCACAGTGAACACCACAATCACATCATCAAGACAACCACAAATCATTTAACTCAAAGATGAAAATTTGAGACAACACATGTTCCAATAAGTGCAATGTGAGACTAACATATAATTATGAGGTTTCAATTTATTCTCAAACTTAGGTGTACCTTAGAAGTGATAGGAATTCGCTCAGATGAAACAACCAAGGCCTAATTTTTGTGTGTGTGTGTAGCCTGTGCAATGCTTAGCTTCTTTAAGCTTTCTAATTGACCTATGTAACAAGTGTTGGGCCAAAGACTCCCAAACCAAATGGTTTTAGGGCACTAAATGTAGAAACATCCCTAAGGGCTTAATTACTCAAGTCAACTAGGCTACGAAGCCAAACTAGCCATACAACCAACCAGGTTAGGTTTCTCATCTTTTTACGCGAACACTCAATGCTTTGTGAGGCATGAGGTCTGGTTACTCAATGAGAAGCTCAAACTGATTTTTTTTATTTTTATTTTTTTCAAGCAAAGGTTTCATCACACTTCATCCTACCAATCTCAAAATACACCCTAATCAAGTCAAATCTTATACCTCACCGATTCTATGCTAGTGTGCTCATGGTTATAAACTCAAACATGTGAAATCTCTCTAATCCAACAATGAGTCAAAAGACTCAGATTTTCAATGACATGATGTGTTCAAAATGCTAAACAGACCAATGACATGCAAACCACACAATAGGTGTTACCCTTGATTAATCAATAACATAGCAATTTTTTTTTTTTTTTTTTTAAACAAAACAACATGAATAATCAAGGAAAAAGACAGAGAAATGTCTACCCCACCCCCCAACCTAAAATGACACATTGTCCCCAATGGGTCCAGAGATACAATACCAGGTGAGCGGCGCAAGTCGGGTGTAACATAGGAGAACTCTCCCCCAAACTTGAATGGCATACACTTGCCCTGAAAAACACAACAAAAACAAACAAACAAGATAAAATGGTAAGGGAAAGAATTAGGGTTGCCTCCCACAAGCACTAAGTTTTAAGTCTTCAGCCAGACTCTCCACAAAAGACGACAATCACTCAGAATAACTCGGATCCTCCAACAATGTCGTCTCGATCTCCTTACTCCTCAACTCTAAGAATGGTTTTAATCTCTGTCCATTCACCTTGAAGGTGTTACCATTCTTTGTGTTCTCTTAAAACCTCTAATAATTTCTCCTTTTGAGCATCGATCAAATCTGAAGCTATAATCACAGGCAAAGAATCTACTGGACCTAGGAACTTCTACTTGAGAATGTCCAATAGAGGTTTAAGTTCCTTCTTGGGGGGATCAGGTACTACTATCTCCTCCTTCTCACTACTCACCAGAGGACCAGTCTCTAAAATCGCATCTGCTTGCTCAAGCAACTTGTCCAAGTCCAAATCCTCTCCGAACTGAGCAAAGCATGCCTCCAAGGGGTCCTTTATGCTTGATTCATTTATTGTCTCCTCCATAATATCCTCTATCAAGCATACATTTCTCACTTCGTCATACTCCAATGGTTGTTTGCTGATATCAAAGATATTCAGCTCCACTATCATATTTCCGAAGGAAATCTTCATCACCCCTGTCCTACAATTAATCAGGGCGTTAGTCGTAGCTAAGAATGGTCGCCCTAGAATCACCGGTATTTGAATTCCAACATTCTGAACTGGCAATATGTCTAGAACAATGAAGTCAACGGGTAAGTAAAACTTATCCACCTTGATCACGACATCCTCAATGATTCCCCATGGTATCTTTACTAACTTGTCAGCCAATTGAAGTGTCATGGACGTGGGTTTCAATTCTCCTAACCTTAACTGCAGGTAAACTGAATAGGGTAAGAGATTCACACTCGCCCCAAGATCTAAAAGAGCCTTCTCAATTCTACTGACTCCGATCGTGCAAGAGATGGTAGGACACCCAGGGTCCTTATACTTAATGGGCAACTTGCACTGAAGGATAGAGCTAACTTGCTCGGTTAGAAATGCTTTCTTCGGGACATTCGTTCTTCTCTTAACTGTGATCAAATCCTTCAAGAATTTGGCATATGAAGGCACTTGTTGGATGGTGTCCAAGAATGGGATATTGATTTGGACTTGCTTGAATACTTCCAGAATGTCCACAAACTTCCCTCCTTTCTAGGGTGCTTGCAACCTTTGAGGGTAAGGTGCTTTTGGCACAAATGACCTAGGAGGGTCCTCAACAGTGGGCGTGGCTGTAGATGGCACGGCATCTGTCTTCTCTTTGTTGCCACTCTTTTTCCTTTCTTGCCCCGCAGGGTCTTCTTCTTGCTCAACCACCTGATTGTCCACTTGTCTCTCTGACCTCAGTGTGACAATCGCTTCCACATGTTCTTGCCCGTGTGCAAGACTTGAGGAATTCCCAACCATATATTGACCTTTTGGGTTGGGCACGAGCTGACTGGTTAACTTCCCTTTTTCTCTCTCACCCAAGTGATTGGCTATCTATCCAATCTGACTCTCCATCTTCACAATTGCTTGGGTGTTAACCATGGTGGCATTCTTCACTTCATCTATAGCTTGGGTGTTTGCCATGGTAGAGTTCTTGAGCTCTTGTATGGTCTGGCTATTTGATTGTATGAATGCCTTCATTGTTTCTTCCAGCGATGATTGTGACAAAGATGTAGAAGGTTGCGCTGGTTGAGCCGAACGACCATGATTCTGAGCATGTGGGGGAAATCCTTGGTTCATTGGTTGGCTCTGCTTCCATGAGAAGTTTGGGTGGTTTCACCACCCTGGATTGTATGTCTCCGAATAGGGTCCACTCACTTGCTTCCTAAAGTCGTTGAAAGCGTTCACTTGTTCCATGGATCACTCGGCAAAAGCCGGTGAAAATGGACAATTCTGTGCTAAATGCATAGGATTAGCATAGATTGAGCAGCCATCAACATTGAACGTATTGGCAGCATTTATGGATTGACCTGCTGCAAGAGCTTCAACCTTCTTGGTCAAGGCATCTATCTTTATCCTCAAATCAGTGGCCTCCTTAAGCTCATAGATGCCACCTTTCTTGGGGATACGAGCAGATTTATCCCGACAACTCGAAAAATCCCACTGCTGTGAGCTGTGGGATAACTTGTCTAATGCCTTATACGCTGCATCCCCTGTCAAACTTAAGAATGCCCCCCCGTTCATTGACTCGATCATACTACGGTTGGATTGGGTCAATACTTGGTAGAAAAATTGAATGAGTCTCCACTTCTCATATCCATGTGGAGGGCATCTTATCAACAACTCCTTAAATCTTTCCCAACACTCCAAAAATTTCTCGTCCTCCTCTTGAGTGAAGGAACTTATTTCCTTTCTGCATTCATTGACCTTTGTCATTAGGAAATACTTGTTATAGAACTTGCTTAACAAGCTTTCCCAAGATGTAATGGATCCGGGCGTGTTGGAATCCAACCATGCCCTGGCTTTGTCGTGCAGAGAGAAAGGAAATAGTCTGAGATGGGCAGACTCTTTGGAAACATTTTGAAATTTGAAAGTGGCGCATATGTCCTTGAATTTCTTTACATGACTGTAAGGATTTTCAAGTTCTAGGCCATGGAACGATGGTAGGAGTTGGATGACATGTGGTTTCAAATCGAAATGAGTAGCATTGGTTGGTGGCAACACTATACACGAATGGGATGTAGTGAAGTCCACATGTGCGAATAACTCCCTAAGTGATGTAGTGAAGTCCACATTCCAAGCTCTACAATCCTCATGTTCAACCCTAGGTTACTCCATATTCTGGGGTATATTACCCTGTTGGTCTCCCATTTCACCTCTATCCTCACTCTCAATAGGTGCTCTCCGAGTTCTCCTAAGAGTTCTATCAATGTCGGGATCTAAAGGTGTTAAATCTAAGTTCAGGGATCTCCGACCAAGCATACACCAATCTTGAATGCTCAAACAAACTGACTAAACAACAATGAATTATCACAAAAAGGACACAAACAACCAAACAAAAGATAAATAAAAATAGAACTAACTATCAACAAAAATATACAAAAGAAATTTCAAAGCAATAACAAAAACAAAATGTGCTTAGCTACTTCTAGTGGTGCGCTCGAGCGAAGGAACTATGCGATCGAGCGTAGATGTGCGCTCGCACGCACTTGCAGAGTCGATCGAGCGCAGGCAAGCAGGCTGCTTTCTAAAAAAGCTCGATCACACCATAGGTGTGCTTGATCGCACCGCTGCATAACGGAATTAAAAGTCCAAAAACCAACAAGAAAATTAAAAATAAAATAAAATGAACTAAGGAAAAAAAATATTTAAAGAAAATTAAACAATCCCCAGCAACGGCGCAAAAAACTTGTTGTGACAAATATTACCTAAATTAATAGATAATATTTGCTACAATTTACTCGCGAGTGCACAAGATCAAATGATAGTATAGGGCGGGAAATACGAGATCATTCCCACGAGGATTGTTAATTTTGCTTAGAATTAATTTCATAATTAAAACAAGACAAAGATTGATTTTTGAATTAATAAAGATAAAGGTAGAGCTTTGATATCCACCACTAATCATGCTCAAATAATATAACAATATGTCAATGCTCCAATCATATTATGAATACTTAAAGTTTGCCAACCTAAGGGCATGGGTGTCTACTCCTTAAGCTATTGATTTTCCTAAGCAATGAATTAGGCGTAGGTGTCTACTAAGTTATTCTTTAAGAAAGCATAAATTTGTGGAAATCAACGAACACATGGAACCTAGGGCATGGGTGTCTACTCCCGGTTTTCCATGTTGATTAACCCAAGAACCCGTGAGGAGATTCTTTTGTCACTCTATTAAGCCCAGGACTCGATCAACCAAATTGACTTAAATAACTAATCCATATGACATGCATATGTTGATCAGGCACATTCATATGAGGAATTAGATGAAATAGGAATTAATTAAGTTAAGCATCACAACATGATTAGCACAAAGGCGCCAATATTGAAATATTATAGAAACATAATTAGGGCTTCAATCAAGCCCTACTAAAGTATTTAGTTACACATAATTAAAATAAAAGGAAAAGAAAGAAACCGAAAACCGCTCCTAGAAGTAGCCTCCAAATTCTCCTCTCCAAGCAAGCATATAAAAATTTGTCTATTGAATGGTGTCTTGAGTTATAAGGCTTAGAGGTCTATTTATATGGCTTAGGAGAGTCCTAGAAGCCCTAGTAATCCTAGAAAATTCGGAGGCCTAAGTCTTATTACAACTAGGACTTGGAAATCAAAGTTTGGAAAGGAAAAGGAGTCCTAGCTGCCTTTGGTTTTCCTCCAGTGCACGAGAATGCTCAATCCCAGGCGTAGGGAGCTCGATCGCACACCTACGATCGATCTCTATTGTTGCGCGCTCGAGCCTAGGTGTGGTGCGCTCGAGTGCTGAACTTGAATACTTGCTCTTGGTCCAAAACTTCTAACTTTTCATCATTTTGTCCTTTAAGCCTGATACTTCCAGAATTGCTTCCTTTTCTCCAAAAACCTAGAAAAACACATAAAACATAAAAAGGAAACAAAATAGCATAAAATAACAAGAATAAGAAATTTAAAAAAAAAATGTATATTAATGGCTAAAATATGTATATTTTGGCACTTATCAGGGGCCTAAGACTGTTGTTATAGGAGCTGCGCCTACCTTTTTGAGGTGTAATTCCTCTTTCCTTCGATGGTGAGATTCTACCAAACTCCAAGGTTCGTCAATAAGATTATTTATTTTCTAATGTTCTTTTTTATCCTGGGTCATATACAATTAGCTGTTGTATTTAGAAAAACATAAAATTAAAATAAAATTAGGTATTGTGAGATTCGATGCAAGGCCTAAGCAACTCGGTGCAATCCTGAAATTGGCCCTAGAAGGTGAACTTCTTACTTCGCTATGTCCTCTTGATTTCTTGCATATCTTCTAGTCTTTGGGAGTCACTAGAATCCTGTAACCACTTTTCCGAACAATGGAAAAACCAGACTTCCATCTTGTGGTTTAATTGAATTTGAGCACTCAAGTATGCAAAAGAGAAGTTTTTTGTTTTGGTACAATTATATGTGTAAGTTCTTGTTGTTGGCTAATTCATGATCAAAACGGACGTTCCAAAGCACTAAGACACATCTCAAATGCAAGCAGATTTTCTTCCTAAATGCAAGGCTATCAGGACAAGTTGCTAGGCTGTCCGGACAGCATTTTCAGCAAGCTCTTTCTACCTCAACGCAAGGCTGTCCGGACAGGTTGCTAGGCTGTCCAAACAACACTTCCAGCAAGCCCTTTTTGCGTGCTCGCAAGGCCCTATCCAGATAGGCACTAACCCTATCTGGACACCCCGTAAGGCTTACACCAAAAACATGATTTTAAGTGTGTCGGTGTCTAGGGTTTCAGTTGTCATATATATTCATCTCTTTTAAGAGAGAGAGAGGGGCAAAATTAGAGGCTAGGTTTCGTGAGAGGCCATGTTGAGAGAGAATATTTGTTGAGAGCCAAATTGTTCCTCGTAGAGGATTTTGTTAGTTTGATTGTGCGATTCATTGAGAAGTCTATCGGAAGGATCCAGTAAATGAGAATCATGTTCAAGAAGATTGTAAGCGAGGAGACGAGTTGGAGGCTTGTCAATCATATAAAGTCAAGGGCTTGCATCGGTTTGTAAGTGTTCCTAGTGTTTGTGATCACTGAACATCTTTTGATAGTGATTTTCTGGGTTTGGCTACCCCAGAAAGGTTTTACTTTTAGATCATTTTCTAAAAGGTTTCCTCTTCGTCACCAAAATCCTTGTGTCTGATTGATTGATTGTTTTAATTATTTTGGTGATTGATTGGTTTTAGATTGTTATTTGTTAATTCCACATAAACTGTGATCAACAAGTTTTAGGAATCGTTTATACGTTTTTCAATTGGTATCAGAACGGGTTCACTCCGTAAAGGATTAAATTCCTGAGTGTGATCTTTGTTTCTTGTTTAAAATGTCTCTAACCCTTAACACTATGCCAAATTTTAATGGATCAAATTATGGCTATTGGAAGTCATGTATGAGATTTTTCTTAAAATCAATAGACATTTGGTTTGTCATTGAATCTGGATTTAAAGCTCCAAATAAGCCCACAGCCGAATGGTCTAATGTTGAAAACCAAACTCGTATGGTGAATGACAAAGCTATGAATGTCCCATGCTTGGCAATTTCACAAACTGGGTTCTCTAGAATTTCAAATTGTGATAGTGCCAAAGCTGCATGGGAGATCCTAGAAACTACTTATGAAGGAACAAATCTTGTTAAAGCATCAAAACTTCAAATGTTAGTTTCTCAGTTTGAGGGAATTAAAATGTTAGAGGATGAGACATTTAATGATTTCTTTGGTAAACTTAGTAAAATTAGAAATTCAATGATAAATATAGGAAAGAAAGTTTCTGGCACTAAGCTGATTAGAAAGGTTATGAGATCACTCCCAAAAAGATTTAGAATAAAGGTAACTGCTATTGAGTCATGCACTAATCTTAATACAATGACGATAGAAGAGTTAGTTGGTGCGCTTCAAACTTATGAGTTTTCCTTGCCTCAACCTAGGAAAAATAAGGATAATGCCCTTAGAACTCTTAGGAAGAACTCTAATGAGTTATCTGATGAGAACTCACCAGATGAAGAGGAACTTGCCTTGATAGCTAAAAGGTTTTATAGGAATGAATATAGAATTTCCAATTAGATTTGGAAAACAAAAAGAGGGTAATCATAAGAGAAATGAAAGAGACCAACGTGGTCCAAAATGTTATGAGTGTTCTGGCTATGGTCATGTACGCAAGGATTGTGCTAACCTCAAGAGTAATAAGCCAAAAGATCAAAAGCTTTCAATATTACCTTGAGTGACACTGATGAGGAAGAAACTCCTAATTATATGGCATTTGATGCGTCTTATGATTCTGAGGATTCTAATCAATTAGATGTTCAGTCTGCATTTGATAATGAATCAAAAGGGGTTAGTGATCTTCAAAACTCCTTTAACAATTTGATGAAAAAAAATTCTATGCTTAGAAATACTAACTTGAAAATTGTTATGGATGTTAAGAATCTTGAACTTAAAAGAGATAATTTGTTGAAAACTTTGAATGATTCACATGATGTTTGCAATACTCTTAAATCTGAAAACCCTGTGTTAATTGCTAAGAATAAATCCCTTCAAAATGATCTGGTTGAAACTAGAAATCACTTGGAGTACATTCTCTAGTGAAAAGCTTAATAAAATGTTGCATGTTCAGAAGTGTTCTAGTGATAGATTTGGTTTAGGATTTGATAAAACTACATCTTTATCTTCTAACCGTGCTTCTACTTCAGTTATTGTTTTTGTTAAACTAGTGCAAGTAGAAAAATCTTCATGTAAAGGAAAGCAAGCAATTGCTCCGACTCTTCAAGATAAGAAAGGTAAGAAAATTTATGTTGAGCCTCATGCATCTTACCCTACACTTAGAGTCATACATCCTCCTAAGAAATTACCTTCTCAAAGGTTTGTGCCTACATGTCATCACTGTAGAAAAGTGGGTCACATTCGACCTTACTATTTTAATTTGAAACCTCATGTGCATATAAATGAAAATTCATATTCTAGGAAAGAAAGTGAGGGTTTGGTCATAATGATGAGAGAAGTGTTATCTAGGCTAGATAAGTTTGAGCAAAGTCATAAGTCTAGACCTAAGATTTCTCAAGTGTAAGTTAGGAGGGATGATACCATTCACCCCTTGAGGGGGAGTGGTGGTGAACTCACCTTATATTAGGTAAGTCACCTACACGCTTAAGATTGATTTTCTTGCATATCTTTCCATATCTTAGAGCATGTTGTTTTTCTTTTTGCATTGCATTTTTGTTTTAGGGGAAAATGTATTTTACCCCCTGAAGTTTCAAGAGTTTTTTAATTTGAACCTCAAAGTTTAAAAATTGACAATGTACCCCCCTGAAGTTTCAAAAATTTTCAATTTAAATCTTCCTTTAAATTTTTCCGTCTAAATGGATGAAACTCGCCTCAAGTGCTTCTCACGTGACATATGAACCCATTTTCTTCCAATTTTACCCTCAATTACAGACTCCAAAACCCATTTTGCCCTTTTCTTCCTTTAAGCCCATTTTGCCCTTTTATAAATGGTTTGTCCGCCATTTGCCAAATCGGATGAATCAAATTCTCTCTCTCCCGAAGCTCTCTCTGTCTCAAAGCTCCCTTTCTCCCTCTCTAGTATCTCCCTATGCAGCAAAGCCCACATATCGTTTGCTGTCGTCAATTGATGGGCACCTAGTTAGGAAATTAATCAAAGAAATTACTTGAAATTAATTTCATAATGTTCTTATATATGCTGACTTGTTGTACATTTCTATTTTTTTTTTTTCTTTTTCTTTTTAGTTATATATATAACTTGATGAGGAGAGTGCAGAATTAATTAGATGGACTCAGATCCGGAAAGATCCTTTATATGTTTAGGTTTAAGTGTCTGTCTTATGCGAAGATATTTGTCAATATATATATATATTATTTTTGGTTCAAAAGCTCTAAAATACTGATCAGAGTATTTCTTTTTTAGTTTATACTTTACGTTATTTTTTGAAATTTAAAATCTTCCACTTTTCTCGCAAGTGAGGTCCATCCTCGTATGGATGGGTACTCCGTACTCACCTAAAAACAGGGTAGTTGAGAGAAAAATTCCACACAAGAGTTTGTTGATCTTTTACTTGTTGGAATGGGTAGTTTCATATTAGAGTTTGTTTAGGTTTTCTTCGTTCAAATCGGTGATTGGGCAATCTAAACAGGCAGAGTAATGAGAGAGACTCAGCGATGGAGAGAGAGACTTCTGAGAGGGAGAGACTAGAGAGGGAGAAAGGGAGCTTTGAGAGAGAGAGAGCGCTTTGCGAGGGAGATAATTTTCAAATTTTTTCATTTTGAGAGAGAGAAAGCTTTGTTATGCCGACAGTGGAGAAAGAAGAGAGGTTTTTTTAATAATAAAAGGGCAAAATGGGCTTAAAGGAAGAAAATGGCAAAATGGGTTTTGGAGTCCGTAATTGAGGGTAAAATTGGAATAAAATGGGTTAATATGTCATGTGAGAAGCACGTGGGGCGAGTTCCATCCATTTAGACAAAAAAATTTAACGGAAGGCTTAAATTGAAAATTTTTGAAACTTCAAGGGGGTACATTGCCAATTTTTAAACTTTGGGGTTCAAATTGAAAAACCCCTGAAACTTCAGGGAGTAAAATGCATTTTTCCCTTTGTTTTATTTGTTTTGCAATTGTTTTTCGTTTGTGTGCATTTCTTTTGTGAAAATTTTCAAAAAGGCAAAAATATTTTTCTTTGGTTGTTTTTTTTCTTTTCTTTCTTTTGTCTTATGCACCTAGATAGTCCATTAATTTCTTATGTTGCTTTCATGGATTTAATTCCATGCGTCTTGGAATGTTCTTAATATGCATAAGACGAAAAATTGTATCAATGGACTTATTTTTGTGGTTACCTAAAGCCTGAGCTTATATGGTACGTTTTGCCTATACTTAATCTCTCTTGTGCACATTTAAGCTTAATTCGAGGTTATTTCTTAATTTTAAATGTGAGGTCTGTTAGGTAACTACATGAGGTTTGTTTTTGACTAGTCATATTTTTCAAATTGACCATATGCTTTCTCTTTTGTGATAAGCACCACAAGATTAAGGACACTTTCTTATAGAGAAAAAGAAACAAAATAGTGAAACAAATAAAATCAAAAGATCATATTCCAAAAGAAATTTATTTCACTATGTCAAACTTGTACAAATTGTTTTACAAAAAGAAATGTATAGGATGAGAGTGGCTAGGCCCTAGTATGATAAGGTTTGACTTTTGATTTGATATACTTGTCAAAATTTCATGTTGGTGAAACTTTCTCCTCTTTTTGTAAGTTGGTTATTTTTCTTATTAGATGGCTTACACACACACACACCACACAAGCATGGGTTGAATTGAACATTTTTCTTTGCTTGGGTTAAGCAATATGAGTTTCTTGTCATTTCTAGCCTCATGTATATTTTGCATATTTGGGGCATGTTTGGAATATTCATTGTTGAAATACATGAGTCATTGATGTGTGTATCATGTGTGTTCTTTTGACTTTTGAAGGGGAGAAACATGTTTTTCTTTTCAAGTTTCTTGTTGATAAATGAGTTATACATTGAGGGGGATTTATTGTTGTTGTGTCTTCATGATCCTGCCACATACTTCATGCATTTATCTGTGATCATGAGTTTTATTTTTATGTTATTCCTGTTCCGCATATGCCTTGATAAATTTTGTGAATGTTTCAGGAATAATAGACTTTTTTAATTTTGTGACAAAAAATGGGAGTAAATATGGGGAGTTAATGGAATGTCTCGACATATGGGTGTTGTCACCGAATTGTCAAATGGGGAGTTTGTAAGTTCTTGTTGTTGGCTAATTTGTGATCAAAACTGACGTTCCAAAGCACCAAGACACATCTCAAATGCAAGCAGATTTTCTTCCTAAATGCAATGTTGTCCAGACAGGTTGCCAGGCTATCCAGACAGCATTTCCAGCAAGCTCTTTCTACCTCAACGCAAGGCTGTTCAGACAGGTTGCTAGGCTATCCGGATAGCATTTCCAGCAAGCCCATTTTACTTGCTCGGAAGGCCCTGTCTGGACAGGCACTAACCCTGTCTGGACACCCCGTAAGTTTTACTTCAAAAACGTGATTTTAAGTGTGTCGGTGTCTAGAGTTTTGGTGGTCATATATATTCATCTCTTTTAAGAGAGAGAGAGGAACGAAATTAGAGGCTAGGTTTCGTGAGAAGTTGTGTTGAGAGAGAATATTTGTTGAGAGCCAAATTGTTCCTTGTAGAGGATTTTGTTAGTTTAATTATGCTCTTCATTAAGAAGTCTATCAGAAGGATCCAGTAAAAGAGAATTACGTTCAAAAAGATTGT
>NC_081547.1:20064548-20069831 GCF_901000735.1 Corylus avellana
GTGGGGGAGAAAGTGACCTCAAATAGGTCACGTGATCGTCTGCCCGAGTGCGCTCAATCGCACTCGTGCAGTAAAGTGTGTGTGTGGGTGATGTGCGCTCGAACACACACATGGTGCACTCGATCGCACTGACAGAATGCAATGTGTCCTAAAGTGGGGAACTATGCTCAATCGCATGCAGGTCGCGATCGATCGTAGCAACAAACTATGAATTTATTTTTTTTTATGCAAAATATACAACAATTTTCTGAAATAAAAAGAAAACACAAAAGATAAGTGAGATATTAAGAGTATTTCAAAAAATTATGTAAAGTAAGAAAATTGACATGATGGGAAACAAAGTAAGAGATGGAAAAGTGTATTGTCTCCAGTGGCCTCAGTACCACTATTCTAAGTAAATGCGCTTGAGCTCCTAGCCTGCTCAAACGTTTCTACTTGTAGCTGTAGTGCTACTAGTGTGGAGAGCTACACTTGAGCTCGACAGAATGTGGCTCAAGTGCCCTTGGTGGTGCAGGGACAGGACTTTCTTTATAGGTCCACAATTTCAGTCCCACATAGGACTCATTCTTGACACGCTTTATATGATGATGGTCCATGGGTCTTTTCTTGTGGAGCTTGGTGTCCTCACTTGCTTCATACCTCAATTCATCCCGTTCATGCAGCTGTAGCTTCCTCTTAGCACTTGGATATGGTGGAAAGGCTTCAAGGGGTTGCTTTGCTCCACTAATGTCCTCAGTGACATCTTCATAGACTGGCCCAATGTCCTGCCTTGTGAACTTGTGAGTGAGGGGGGTCTTTACTGGATCTTTTTGTGGGTCTTGCAAAATTAGGTCACTAACACCTTGGATCATACAAACATCAAAACATTTGAAATTATCTTAAGGTAATTACATTGTATCAAATATTTTGAATTCTATTGTCTCACCATTCACCTTCATACTTACAGTACTATTTTTCACACCTATTGTAGTATCAGCAGTTCTCATAAAAGATCTTCCTAAGATGATAGGCAAGGGTGATAGCATAGGAGATTCTTCCACATCCAATACAATGAAATCCGCAAGTAAAATAAATGTACCTACCTTTACCAACATATCCTCAAGTATACCTCTTGGTCTTTTGATGCTTCTGTCTGCCAATTGCAAGGTGACAGAGGTTGGTTGAAGCTCTCCCAAACCCAGCTTTTCATATACCGTGTAAGGTAGCGAATTGACCCCTGCTCCCAGATCCAACAATGCATGCTCAAAAGATGGTCTCCTATTCTGCAAGGAATGGTAAAACTACTTGGATCTGTTAGCTTTGGTGGTAATTTTCTCAACAAAAGTACACTTACCTCTTCTATTAAGGCCACAGTCTCATGCTATTGAAACTTCATTTTGTTAGTGCAACAATCCTTTAAAAATTTATCATATGAGGGAATCTATTTAATTGCATCTAATAAAGGAATGTTGATTTCTACTTTCCTCAAAGTCTCAAAGATATCCATGAGTTGTTTTTCTTTCTTTGGTTTGACTAACCTTTGAGGGAAGGGTGGTGCATTCACCTTCTCCATTTTGTTTACCTTGGCAGTTGATCATCTAGAGATGCTTGAGGTGGCTCTTTAGTTCCTATGACCTTTCCATTTCTAAGAACTATGACTGCTTTTAACTGCTGGTGATCCCCTAGATTGGGTATTGTTTAGGATGAAAATTCTCCCTGCTTTCTTTCACTTAGCTCATTTGCCATCTGCGCCATTTGCACTTCCAGTCTTTGGATGGCTTGATCGGTTCTTTGGAATGCTTGATCGACCCTTGTATTGATTTATTTTTGATCAGTCATAAATTGTTGTTGAGAAGCCACCAGGGTGTATATCATACTCTCTAGTTGGTTCAATTTTGACTCTTGAGTTGGTTGGCTAGCTTGTTGGGGACCCTTCTACTGTCCTTGATTGTTACTCCCAGAGAAATTTGGATGGTTGCACCAAACTGGATTGTAGGTGTTGGAGAACGTATTGTTATTGTGGTGGTAATTGTTTTGTCCCACATAATTCACCTCTTCTTGATCTGCAAATGGAGATAACAAACATGTCTCAGTAGTGTGATCTAAATGGGAACATATAGCACATACCTGGACTTGTGTGTCCTGTTCAAGAGGTGAAATTTTCTGAGCAGTCATGGCTTTGATAGTCATATCTAGCTTCCTTTCCACATCAGCCATCTGATTTGGAGATCCCCCATTGAACTTTACTTCATACATGCCTTTACTTTTTACTCATCACCATCCTCTAGAGCAGAACTGTTGGGAATGCTCACTTAGTGTTTCAAAAAGCTCTATTGCTTCCTCACTACTCTTTTCTATAACTGCTCCCCCACAAGCTGAGTCAACCATCCCTTTATTAGTATCATCTAAACCTTCATAAAAAATTTGTACCTAATCATCTTGAAGGATGTTGTGATGTGGGCACTTTAGAAGCAGTGAATTGAAGTGATCTCATGCCTCAAAGAAAATATCTCATCTCTTTGTTAGAACATCTGAAGTTCCCTTTTAAGCTGTCTTGTCTATTGAGCTGGGAAAAACTTCTTCAGAAACTTGGTGGCTAATTCTTCCCAAGTATGGATAGAATCTGCAGGCAAAGAATTATACCACAGTTTAGCATTATCTTTCAAAGAGAAGGGAAAGAGGACTAACCTGAGTCTCTCTGAAGTTAGGCCTTGGATGTGCTACAGCTTGCATAGATCAGGAACTCCTTAAGATGCAAGTTAGGATCCTCAGTAGCTGTGCCCTGAAGTAAGTCAATGCATTGAGGATTTGAGGAGAAATATAATGGTTGCCTTCCACTTCCAGTTGATATGCTATGCATGATGGCTGATTGAGGTTCATTGGGATGAACGCCTGCTTCATCGGTCTCCGCACCGGTGGTGGATTTGCCTTTAGTGGTCTTGGCACTATTGGTGGGTTCTCTTGCAAATCTTCCGTTATGTTCTCAATTTCTTCCTCTTCTTCTTTGTCTCTAGGTCTTTGTCTAATTGTCCCCTCAACTTCGGGATCGAGAGGAATGACAGTTGAATCTTGAGATCGACGACCTTGCATCAATTGAATTGCCTCTTCGGTCAAAGCAACTTCAATGCTGCTCCTTGGAACTTTGCTCGATTGCACTCGGCTGATGCTCAATTGCAGTAACAGAATGCTAGTCCGCAAACCTGACATAGAAAACCGAAAAAGTTCAGAAAAACAGAAAATATTTTTGGTTTTTGATAAAAACAAAATTGAAAATTGAAAATTAAAAATAACACAAATAAAGGAAAACAATTTTAAACACAATTCGCCGCAATCCCTAGCAACGGCGCCAAAAACTTGTTGTTACAAAGATCTACCTAAATTAATAGGCAAATAATTGTATGTTTTACCCGCAAGAGCACAAGGTCAACATAGTAGTATAGGGTACAAGTACGGGGTAATTCCCACGAGGATTGCTAAATTTTGTCTAAAATAAATTCCAAAAGTAAAATAAAACAAAGATTGTCTAAAATAAATTCCAAAAGTAAAATAAAACAAAGATTGGATTTGAGTTGATAATAATAAAAAGGTAGGGCTTTGACATCCACCACTAATTATATTTAGATAATATATCAATAAGCCAATGCTTTGATCATGTTATGTATATCTAATGTTTGTCAACCTAAGGGCATGGGTGTCTACTCCTTAAGCTATTGATTCTCCTAAGCAACGAATTAGGCATGGATGTCTAATCTAATTCTTTTCTTTCTTAAAGGATTTAGCATGGATGTCTACTAAGTTGTTCTTTAAGAAAGCATAATTCTATGGAAATCGACGAACACATGAGGCCAAGGGCATGGGTGTCTACTCCCGGTTTTCCATGTTGATTACCCTAGGAACCCGGTGTAGATTTCTTTTGTTACTTTTGTTAAACCCAGGACTCGATCATCCAAATTAATTTAACTAATTAGTTCATACCACATGCATATGTTGATCAGGCAAACACTTATGAGGAATTCATTAAAGCAGGAATTAATCAAGTTAAATACCACAAAATGATCATCACAAAGGGGCCAATATTGAATATTAACTAAACATAACTAGGGCTTCAATCTAGCCCTCCTAAATAAATTAGTTACCCATAAATTTGATGTTAAACACCTTCATAAAATAAAATAAAAGAAATGAAAAGAATAAACCTGAAACTTGAACTTGAAGAGCTCAAATTCTTCTCCTTCGAAATTGTGTCTATTCTAGAGGCTTAAGGATCTATTTATAGGCCTTCGAAATACTCTAGAAACCCTAAAAATCATAGGGTTTGAACCCTAGTTCACACTAAGTTACAAAACCCTAAAAGTTGCACTTTCCATAACAAGGTTGGCGGCTGACTTGCCCATCACGCACGGGTGCGCTCGATCATAGCCCGTGTGCGATCAATCGCAGGTCTGGGATCGATCCTCTTTATACTGGCGTTTGATGTATAAATTTAATTGTACTCGCAAGCACACGAGTCGTGTGCAATATAGCGTGTGTGCAAGTGCGAGGTTGATCCATAGGGATTTGTATTTTGTAAACCAATTTCTATTTAAACCAACTCTACTTTAACCTAGTTCCAAATTTTGTGATTTTTGTCGTGCAAAAATAAAACTAAAGAAAATGATGAAATAAAATGGTAAAGAATACTAAGTTTTAAGAATTCACTTCACCAAGTCTTAACTCTATATTCTCGTATTTGTTCCTACAATCAACAAACTATTATGCTCAAACTGTTGTTCAATGTTTTACAAATATCTAGTTTAAATTATTCAATGAATCCACCCATTTTTACAAATCACAACAAATATCCGATTTGAAATTCAATCATCCTATGTATCCGTTTGGTTAACGAATCATAACAGATATCCGATTTCAATCTAATGATTTGATGTATCCGAAGGATGAAGCACATCAAATATCCAACTCCAACACATAACAATTCATCACATTCAATTAAAGGATATGAATCAGCCAATTGAATGAAAATCTTCAACATCCTTATTCAAAGTCAAAATTGTATAAACAAAATACGAGAATACATGAGTTTGTCAATGACAAAGCTTCATCTTCAACCTTAGTTGAAAATTTTAGCCTCTCATGATAACAAAAACAATCCACAATTCAATTGACATCATGAGAAAAATAAAACTTACAATAGAAAATGAAGCAAAAGCTCCAAAAACCTAGAAAACACAAATTTTGACAAAGTACGGCGCCCCCGGCTCGTCTCCGTCCATTTACAATGGAAAAGAATGATATTTATAAGCTAAT
>NC_081547.1:20069931-20077722 GCF_901000735.1 Corylus avellana
TGCTAAGTGCATAGGATTAGCACAGATTGAACAGCCATCAACATTGAAAGTGTTGGCGGCATTTACGGATTGACCCACTGCAAGGGCTTCAACCTTCTTGGTCAGAGCATCTATCTTTATCCTCAAATCAGTGTCCTCCTTAACCTCATAGATGCCACCTTTCTTGGGAATACGGGCAGATTTATCCCGACAACTCGAAAAATCCCACTGGTGTGAGCTGTCGGACAACTTGTCTAATGCCTTATATGCTGCATCCCCTGTCAAACTTAAGAATGCTCCCCCATTCATTGACTCGATCATACTACGGTTGGATTGGGTCAATCCTTGGTAGAAAAATTTAACGAGTCTCCACTTCTCATATCCATGTGGAGAGCATCTTATCAACAACTCCTTAAATCTTTCCCAACACTCCGAAAATTTCTCGTCCTCCTCTTGAGTGAAGGAACTTATTTCCTTTCTGCATTCATTGACCTTTGACATTGGGAAATACTTGTTATAGAACTTGCTTAACAAGCTTTCCCAAGATGTAATGGATCCGGGCGTGTTGAAATCCAACCATGCCCTGGCTTTGTCATGCAGAGAGAAAGGAAATAGTCTGAGATGGACAAACTCTTCGGAAAAATTTTGAAATTTGAAAGTGGCACATATGTCCTTGAATTTCTTTACATGACTGTAAGGATTTTCTAGTTCTAGGCCATGGAACGATGGTAGGAGTTGGATGACATGTGGTTTCAAATCGAAGTGAGTAGCATTGGTTGGTGGCAACACTATACACGAATGGGATGTAGTGAAGTCCACAGGTGCGAACAATTCCCTAAATGATGTAGTGAAGTCCACATTCCAAGCTCTAGCATCCTCGTGTTCAACCCTAGGTTGCTCCATATTCTGGGGTATATTACCTTGTTGGTCTCCCATTTCACCTCTATCCTCACTCTCAATAGGTGCTCTCTGAGTTCTACTAAGAGTTCTATCAATGTCGGGATCTAAAGGTGTTAAATCTAAGTTTAGGGATCTCCGACCAAGCATACACCAATCTTGAATGCTCAAACAAACTGACTAAACAACAATGAACTATCACAAAAAGGACACAAACAACCAAACAAAAGATAAATAAAAATAGAACTAACTATCAACAAAAATATACAAAAGAAATTTTGAAACAATAACAAAAACAAAATGTGCTTAGCTGCTTCTAGTGGTGCGCTTGAGTGCAGGAACTATGCGATCGAGCATAGATGTGCGCTCGTGCGCACTTGTAGAGTCGATTGAGCGCAGGCACACAGGCTGCTCGCTGAAAAAGCTCGAGTGCGCTCGACTATAGATGGAGTGCGATCAAGCGTACTGACAGAAACTAAAATTCTCCGAAACTGCAGCAAGAAAAACAGAAACAACAAACTTTTTTTTCTTTTTCTTTAGATCAGAATGGCAGAAACAACAACAAATACAATAAAATAAAATTGCAAAAATAAAATAACTAGTAGAAAAATAAAATCAATTCAAGTAAAAATCAATTTCACAAACAAACAAATCTCCGACAACGGCGCCAAAATTTGATGTACAAATTTAATTGTACTCGAAAGCGCACAAGTCGTGTGCAATATAGTGTGTGTGCAAGTCCGAGATTGATCCACAGGGATTTGTGTTGTGTAAACCAATTTATATTTAAACCGACTCTATTGTAACCTAGTTCCAAATTGTGTCATTTTTTTCGTGCAAAAATAAAACATTAACTAAAGAAAATGATGAAATAAAATGATAAAGAATACTAAGGTTTAAGAATTCACTTCGCCAAATCTTAACTCTATATTCTCGTATTTGTTCCTACAATCGACAAACTATTATGCTCAAACTGTTGTTCGATGTTTTACAAATATCTAGTTTAAATCATTCAATGAATCCACCCATTTTTACAAATCACAACAAATATCTGATTTGAAATTAAATCATCCAATGTATTCGTTTGGTTAATGAATCACAATGGATATCCGATTTTAATTGAATGATTTGATGTATCCGAAGGATGAAACACATCAAATATCCAACTCCAACACATAATAGTTCATTACATTCAATTAAAAGATATGAATCAGCCAATTGAATGAAAATCTACAACATCCCTATTCAAAGTCAAAATTGTATAAACAAAATACGAGAATACATGAGTTTGTCAATGACGAAGCTTCATCTTCAACCTTAGTTGAAAGATTTAGCCTCTCATGATAACAAAAACAATCCACAACTCAATTGACATCATGGGAAAAATAAAACTTACAATGGAAAATGAAGCAAAAGCTCCAAAAATCCAGAAAACACGAATTTTGACAAAGTACGGCGCCCCCGGCTCGTCTCTGTCCGTTTACAATGGAAAAGAATTATCTTTATAAGCTAATTTTAGGTTTTTTGCGTTGCCAGGTCTGCCGAGTGTGCTCGATTACACTCTAGGTGAGCTCGATCGCACTCGGGCAACATGTTTTCTACTGCGTAGGGGCGCGAGTGCGCTCGATTGCACTAAACGTGCGCTCGAGTGCACTTCCAATCGGAATTAGCCTACTCTTATAAAACATAACTTTGTATATCTTTGAGTTAGCTTTCCAATGACACCAAGATCGCCTTAATCCGAGCTATACAACTCTAAATATGACCTTTTTAGTGGGACTCGTCATGTGCGAATCATCGCTCGATCCCAATTTCTGCCAATGCTCCATGAAGTATCTTAAGCTCCTAAATTAATGGAATGAGTTGCAAATATCACCTTAAAGCCGTATTTTCCTCTTAACGACCTGAAAATTACTAAAACACCATAACTAACCAAAACATCAGAAAATAATAAAGCTAAAGGCTTAGTAAATGCAAATTAAGGGGTCCAAATATGCAATATTTGACACTCATCAGCGTTTGATCGCAGGTGCCTTGTGTGTTGTGGTCTTCACCTTTAGTGTGCTCGATCGTAGCTCCTCTGCGATCGACCGCACTACCAGAGCCTTCTATATTCCCAAAGTAGCTCTTTTAAGTCCAAAACTTCTGAGATTGCTTCTTTTTCTTCCAATGACCTACAAAATCAAGGAAAATACATAAAAGAACTAAAATGGCATAAACTAACTAAAACTAAAGGATTAAAACATGTAAGCTAAGGGCAAAAAATATGAATATTTTAGCACTTAACAGGCCGCTCGAACGCACTCAGGAAAAACTGCAAAACAGAAAAGAAAACACAGTGTCTTCGGCACAGCTGTCTGACTTTGCGCTTGATTGACCTGCAGTAGTGCGCTCGATCACACCATAGGTGCGCTCGATCGCACCGTTGCAAAATGGAATTAAAAGTCCAGAAACCGACAAGAAAATTAAAAATAAAAATAAAATGAACTAAGGAAAAAAAAACTCTAAAGAAAATTAAACAATCCCCCAGCAACGGCGCAAAAAACTTGTTGTGACAAATACTACCTAAATTAATGGTTAATATTTGCTACATTTTACTCGCAAGTGCACAAGATCAAATGATAGTATAGTGCGGCAAATACGAGATCATTCCCATGAGGATTGTTAATTTTGCTTAGAATTAATTTTGTAATAAAAACAAGACAAAGATTGATTTTTGAATTAATAAAGATAAAGGTAGGGCTTTGATATCTACCACTAATCATGCTCAAATAATATTACAATATGTCAATGCTCCAATCATATTATGAATACTAAAATTTTGCCAACCTAAGGGCATGGGTGTCTACTCCTTAAGCTATTGATTTTCTTAAGCAACGAATTAGGCGTAAGTGTCTACTAAGTTGTTCTTTAAGAAAGCATAAATCTGTGGAAATCGACGAACACATGAAGCCTAGGACATGAGTGTCTACTCCCGGTTTTTCATGTTGATTAATCCAAGAACCCGTGAGGAGATTCTTTTGTCACTCTATTAAGCCCAAGACTCGATCATTCAAATTGACTTAAATAACTAATCCATATGACATGCATATGTTGATCAGACACATTCATATGAGGAATTAGATAAAATAGGAATTAATTAAGTTAAGCATCACAATATGATTAGCACAAAGGCGCCAATATTAAAATATTAGAGAAACATAATTAGGGCTTCAATCTAGTCCTACTAAAGTATTTAGTTACACATAATTAACATAAAGGAAAAAGAAAGAAACCAAAAACCACTCCTAGAAGTAGCCTCCAAATTCTCCTCTCCAAGCAAGCATATAAAAATTTGTCTATTGAATGGTGTCTTGAGTTGTAAGGCTTAGAGGTCTATTTATATGGCTTAAGAGAGTCCTAGAAGCCCTAGTAATCCTAAGAAATTCGGAGGTCTAAGTCCTATTACAACTAGGACTTGGAAATCCAAGTTTGGAAAGGAAAAGGAGTCCTGGCCGCCTTTCGTTTTTCCTCCAGTGCAAGAGAACGCTCAATCCCAGGTGTAGGGAGCTCGATCGCACACCTATGATCGATCTCTATTGTTGGGCGCTCGAGCCTAGGTGTGGTGCGCTTGAGCGCTGAACTTGAATACTTGCTCTTGGTCCAAAACTTCTAACTTTTCATCATTTTGTCCTTTAAGCCCAATACTTCCAGAATTGCTTCCTTTTCTCCAAAAACCTAGAAAAACGCAGAAAACACAAAAAGGAAATAAAATAGCATAAAATAACAAGACTAAAAAATTTAAAAGAAAAATGTAAATTAATGGCTAAAATATGTATATTTTGGCATTTATCAGGGGCCTAAGACAATTGTTATAGGAGCTGCTCCTACCTTTTTGAGGTGTAATTCCTATTTCCTTTGATGGTGAGATTCTACCAAACTCCAAAGTTCGTCAATAAGATTATCTATTTTCTAATGTTCTTTTTTATCCTGGGTCATATACAATTAGCTGTTGTATTTAGAATAACATAAAAAATAAAATAAAATAAAATAAATTAGGTAGTGTGAGATTCGATGCAAGGCCTAAGCAACTCGGTGCAATCCTGGAATTGGCCATAGAAGGTGAACTTTTTACTTCTCTATGTCCTCTTGATTTCTTGCATATCTTTTGGTCTTTGGGAGTCACTAGAATCTTGTAACCACTTTTCCCAACAATGGAAAAACCAGACTTCCATCCTATGGTTTAATTGAATTTGAGCACTCAAGTATGCAAAAGAGAAGTTTTTTGTTTTGGTACAATTATATGTGTAAGTTCTTGTTGTTGGCTAATTCATGATCAAAACGGACGTTCCAAAGCACTAAGACACATCTCAAAGGCAAGCAGATTTTCTTCCCAAATGCAAGGCTGTCCGGACAGGTTACTAGGCTGTCCGAACAGCATTTTCAGCAAGCTCTTTCTACCTCAACGCAAGGCTGTCCAAACAGGTTGCTAGGCTGTCCAAACAGCACTTCCAGCAAGCCCTTTTTGCATGCTCGCAAGGCCTTGTCCAGATAGGCACTAACCCTATCTGAACACCCCGTAAGGCTTACACCAAAAACATGATTTTAAGTGTGTCAGTGTCTAGGGTTTCGGTAGTCATATATATTCATCTCTTTTAAGAGAGAGAGAGGGGCAAAATTAGAGGCTAGGTTTCGTGAGAGGCCATGTTGAGAGAGAATATTTGTTGAGAGCCAAATTGTTCCTCGTAGAGGATTTTGTTAGTTTGATTGTGCGCTTCATTGAGAAGTCTATCGGAAGGATCCGGTAAAGGAGAATCATGTTCAAGAAGATTGTGAGCGAGGAGACGAGTTGGAAGCTTATCAATCTTATAAAGTCAAGGGCTTACATCGGTTTGTAAGTGTTCCTAATGTCTGTGATCTCTGAACATCTTTTGATAGTGATTTCCTGGGTTTGCCTGCCCCAGAGAGGTTTTACTTTTAGATTATTTTCTAAAAGGTTTCCTCTTCGTCACCAAAATCCTTGTGTCTGATTGATTGATTGTTTTGATTATTTTGGTGATTGATTGGTTTTAGATTGTTATTTGTTAATTCTGCATAAACTATGATAAACAAGTTTTAGGAATCGTTTATACATTTTTCAATTAGTATCAGAATGGGTTCACTCCGTAAAGGATTAAATTCTTGAATGTGATCTTTGTTTCTTGTTTAAAATGTCTCAAACCCTTAACACTATGCCGAAATTTAATGGATCAAATTATGGCTATTGGAAGTCATGTATGAGATTTTTCTTAAAATCAATAAACATTTGGTTTATCATTGAATCTGGATTTAAAGCTCCAAATAAGCCAACAGCCGAATGGTCTAATGTTGAAAACCAAACTCGTATGACGAATGACAAAGCTATGAATGCTCTATGCTTGGCAATTTTACAAACTGAGTTCTCTAGAATTTCAAATTGTGATAGTGCCAAAGCTGCATGGGAGATCCTAGAAATTACTTATGAAGGAACAAATCTTGTTAAAGTATCAAAACTTCAAATGTTAGTTTCTCAGTTTGAGGGAATTAAAATGTTAGAGGATGAGACATTTAATGATTTCTTTGGTAAACTTAGTGAAATTAGAAATAACATGATAAAGATAGGAAAGAAAGTTTCTGGCACTAAGCTAATTAGAAAGGTTATAAGATCACTACCGAAAAGATTTAGAATGAAGGTAACTGCTATTGAGTCATGCACTGATCTTAATACGATGATGATAGAAGAGTTAATTGGTGCTCTTCAAACTTATGAGTTTTCCTTGCCTCAACCTAGGAAAAATAAGGATACTGCTCTTACAACTCTTAGGAAGAACTCTAATGAGTTATCTGATGAGGACTCACCAGATGAAGAGGAACTTGCCTTGATAGCTAAAAGGTTTTATAGGAATGAATATAGAATTTCCAATTAGATTTGGAAAACAAAAAGAGGGTAATCATAAGAGAAATGAAAGAGACCAACGTGGTCCAAAATGTTATGAGTGTTCTGGCTATGGTCATGTACGCAAGGATTGTGCTAACCTCAAGAGTAATAAGCCAAAAGATCAAAAGCTTTCAATATTACCTTGAGTGACACTGATGAGGAAGAAACTCCTAATTATATGGCATTTGATGCGTCTTATGATTCTGAGGATTCTAATCAATTAGATGTTCAGTCTGCATTTGATAATGAATCAAAAGGGGTTAGTGATCTTCAAAACTCCTTTAACAATTTGATGAAAAAAAATTCTATGCTTAGAAATACTAACTTGAAAATTGTTATGGATGTTAAGAATCTTGAACTTAAAAGAGATAATTTGTTGAAAACTTTGAATGATTCACATGATGTTTGCAATACTCTTAAATCTGAAAACCCTGTGTTAATTGCTAAGAATAAATCCCTTCAAAATGATCTGGTTGAAACTAGAAATCACTTGGAGTACATTCTCTAGTGAAAAGCTTAATAAAATGTTGCATGTTCAGAAGTGTTCTAGTGATAGATTTGGTTTAGGATTTGATAAAACTACATCTTTATCTTCTAACCGTGCTTCTACTTCAGTTATTGTTTTTGTTAAACTAGTGCAAGTAGAAAAATCTTCATGTAAAGGAAAGCAAGCAATTGCTCCGACTCTTCAAGATAAGAAAGGTAAGAAAATTTATGTTGAGCCTCATGCATCTTACCCTACACTTAGAGTCATACATCCTCCTAAGAAATTACCTTCTCAAAGGTTTGTGCCTACATGTCATCACTGTAGAAAAGTGGGTCACATTCGACCTTACTATTTTAATTTGAAACCTCATGTGCATATAAATGAAAATTCATATTCTAGGAAAGAAAGTGAGGGTTTGGTCATAATGATGAGAGAAGTGTTATCTAGGCTAGATAAGTTTGAGCAAAGTCATAAGTCTAGACCTAAGATTTCT
>NC_081547.1:20077822-20112028 GCF_901000735.1 Corylus avellana
TATTACTTTTTATTCAAATGATTACTTTTCTTTGGTAAATTTTACATTGAACTCAAGAAACAATAATGAGAGAGAGTTTCTTACCATTATTTTTGGTTGATAATTTTTTAGTTTGTACATGTTGTTGTTCATTGAGTGATTTAATTTTTTTTTATCTGTTTACATGCTTAATTAATGGATGACATTGGTTTTTAAGGTTTCATTGGAATCGAGAAACGTATACAGTAAAAAAAGACAATTCTTTCAATTATATTAAAATTTTATTTTTAGTTTTTTATTTTATCTTTATTTAATGTATTTATGTTCTTCCATTGTTTTCCCTTAAATTTTCTACTAATTTATATATTATTTATTCCAATTGAATATTTTTCTTTTGTAAATTTCACATTGAATTAGAAAATGATAGTGAAAGAGTTTCCTATCATTATTTTTGGTATGGTGTATGATGTTTTTTTAGATTATGTCAATGTTCATTGTGTAGACTTTTTCGTCTTAGTTTTCCTGTATGTCTTAAAATTAGTTTCATTTACTTTATATATGTGAAGGATGGATTTTTTTTTAAAAAAAAAGTGTGGTTATGTTCTTCCATTTTTTTCCCCTTAAATTTTATACTAATTTATATATTATTTATTCAAATTGATTAGTTTTCTTTTGTAAATTTCACGTTGAATTAAGGGAAATGATGGTGAAAAAGTTTCCTATCATTATTTTTGGTACGATGTATAATTAGATTATATCAATATTCTTGCCAGTGTTTTTTATCTCTTTCATTTTTAAGAAGAAAAATTAAACTACCAACATTCTTTTGTTTACAAAATTAGTAAACATAATTGTAATCAAATATCAATATGCTCATATATTTTAGAACACTTATTTATTTTTGTCAATGTAATAGAAAAATTTCTCAAAAAAATTGTTTATGAGGAGAAAGTTCAACTCCTGAAAGACAAAATTTTACCATAATGGATTGTGTAGTGGAGGAAAAGTGGTGTCATTGATTAATCTATGTATTGAGCAAAACTATGGTTTAAAAGGATCTTATGAACATTTGTCATTTTTTGTAGCTAATTAGTTAATTAAGAGAAGAAAATAAAAATTGTTGTTGATAATCTTTTAAAGACTTTTTGAGTAAATTACAAAATAAAAAAAAATAAAAAAACCCGGTGCGTAGCACAGGCTCTAAGCTAGTTTGTGTAATCTATGAGCATCTTTTGATAGTGATTTCTTGAGTTTAACTGCCCGGAAAGATTTTACTTTTAGATCATTTTTTAAGAAGTTTCTTCTTCATCACCAAAATCCTTGTTTCAGATTGATCGATTGTTTTGATTATTTTGGTGATTGATTGGTTTAAGATTGCTATTTGTTAATTATCCATAAACTGTGATAAACAAGTTTTAGGAATCGTTTATACGTTTTTCAATATGACTTCAATTAATTTATTGGACATGAGTATTTGTGCCAATTGTAAAAGTATAAGATTGAGATTCCTCTGATATCATTCAACCAATTTGCATAGCAGTGTTGGATGGAAATTAGAGAAGCATTTTGAACACATCCTGAGAAACCAAAGCTCTCCAAGTAGACACATTAATTAATTAGTGATAAATGAAGAATCCCACAACTCTCTTTTATGTGAAATACATATACTCATAGTGCCTTATCATACATGAAGTTGGAGGATGAGAAAAAAAATAAGAATAAAAGAAGTTGGACATGCTAGTTGTTAGCATGAATCCCAGAACATACTACAAAAATAATCAAAACAATTTTCTATCGCCTTTGGAAATTGAAGGCCTTGATGGAAAAGGCAAAGATAAATGCAAAGAGCACGGTCCAGAAGACAACCATACCAGCCACCACTCCCAGAAATTCATGCTTGAATCCGAAATATCTTCTCACAAAGTCTTCCACTGTTTCATTAGTGCTTGAGTCCTCAAGCGGCGACTTTATATCTCCAAATTGTGAAACAACCAACCCATACAAGGTCCAAGATACAGGGCATGCCCAGTAGTACCATCTCCACCAAACAGGAATCCTCTGTTGTTGGCCAAGTAGATTAATCAAAACGAAAAGGAGTTAGTAAATGTTTTGCATATCCGTAAACAATCACATTAAAACAGCAAATATACTTACGGTTCTTGGGACAATGAATCCAGAAAATAGGTTCCATAATCCATAAAACGCAGAGGATATTATAGCGGCAATATGGTGGTTTGGTGTCACAGCTACACTCATCATGCCGTAAAAGGTGAAGTAGAGCAATGTGAAGTACATGAAAAATAGATACCAAAAGAATTTGGCAACGGTCCATTCAAATCCAATCATAGCATAAACTATGATGCCATAGAACGCAGCTTGTGCAAAGACATATGGGAGCTCAATTACAACCTGGGGCGAAAGAGGGAATTACATTAAGATACCAAGTTATTCCCTTTAAAAGAATAAGGGTTTAATATATATGTGACACTGGTTACCTGTGCAAATGCATATGGCAAGGCTGAATACATTCCTGCAGCTCTTTCTCTGTAGAAGACAGTTCGTTCAACAGCCACAACGGGCTGCACGGATGAAGAATTTTGGATGCCCAGGAAGAGAACAGCAGCATACATGGAACCCATGGCATTAAACAAATCTTGTTGCTTGTTGCTGCAATTTGAAATTCAAGAGTAAAATTAAACCGTAGCAGTAAAGCATTAGCATCCATAACATTTTTGAGTTTTCCAGGAGTAACTTACATCTTGGAGCCAAGGTCCCAGAACATTGTCCCAAATGTAATTGCTATGAAAACTGTGAAGAGAAATCTTACGGCAGTGTATGGTGGGTTGCGCCAATAGGACCATCGTAGTTTCCATAGGCAAGCCATGCATTGAGTGAAAAATGACTGTGAATATTGAGTTGCAAAATAGAGGTCCTTTGAACCAGGAGTGGGCTTGCTCAACTCTTTAATCAGTGCTTTGTTCCTCCTGATGCACATGCCACACAGTAGTACAATTTTCAAGAGTTAAATTTAAAGTTCATCAATATGACAAGGATATTACATATACATTGTCAAGAGGGTATATTTCTTTTTGTCTTATTATATATTCAGTTAATTTAACATGGAAGGTACCTGTATAGGTCTGAGTTCTTATACACATTAGTAAAATCAACGCCCAAAGCCATCTCTTCCCCAGAAGCTGTAACTTCCAACATCCAAGTTGCAGGATTATAGCCATCTTTAATTTTTTTGACACCTTCAACACTCTAGAAGCAAGGAAAAGGTACATGTATGTATTAGGAAATTACAACATAGATAAAGAAATAAGGTTATTGGATGTCTGTATTTCTGTTTTCTCATAGCGTCCTACCTCAAAATACTTGATAAGATGGGAAGAGTGGCGACCCAATGGCCCAACATATATCTCTTGTCCTCCACGCTTCATTAGGAAAAGCTGCAAGTACATGTTGTAAATATCAAGCTCAAATCTACGAGAGAATGAATGAATGCTCACCTAATCTGTTGATAATTTATATTTCTCACCTCATCAAAAGCTTCAAATATGTCGATGCTTGGCTGATGGATGGTGCACACAACTGTTCTTCCTGTGTCCACCGTGTTCCTCACTGTTCTCATAACAATAGCAGCAGCTCTTGCATCTAGACCAGAAGTTGGCTCATCCATGAATATTATGGAGGGGTTTGCCACAAGCTCAACTGCAATAGTGAGCCTCTTGCGCTGCTCAGTAGAGAGACCATTCACACCAGGCAACCCAACGAGTGCATGCCTCAATGGTTTCAGCTCCACAAGCTCCATGACTTCCTCAATGAACATCTGAAACCATTTGTCACAACCATTAATCTAGATTTATGGTAGTGGAACTAGTGGCATTCAATCTCTTTATGAAAAATTCAAACATTTTTTATTTTCAGATCATGCTTAGCTTTTGAGAACAAGTTTTTGTAAAGTCAACATAAAGACTGAAAAATTACAACTATCGAAGTGGGTTGATTGAGCTTAATTATCATGACATGGTGACACGCTGGTCACTTTTGTGTGATACCTCAAAATGACTAGTCCAAATTGATGCTTCTCTCGTTATTGCTTATATAACACACATCAATCTAGACATTCCCAATGCGGAGCTCAAACACAGGCAATGCAACAACATTCACAATCTTTTTTTTTTTTTTTTTTTTTTTGATAACGTTGGAGAACTTTATTCAGATTAATTGCACGTCACAAACGCATACTGTGCAACAATCCTCACCATTAATCAAACTCCTACGGGTAACTGACCCCACCCGCCAGAACCAGTTACCAGGTAACCCAGGAGCTTTCACTCCTTACGGACTAAGCAGTTTATCCTCATGCCCAGGAGGCAACAACATTCACAATCTAAATCCACAATAATGACAGGGAACCACATTAATAGTGCTTAAATTGGCTTTAGTCCGCTGTCATGCCAAGAGAAGACAAGCTCAAATTACGAGTTTCAATTGATCTAAACTTGAGCGAGAATTTCCAGATTCAGTATGAGCACAAACCAAATTGTCAATTGCACTAAAAGAAAAGGAACAGCAACACCCTGAAGCAGAGGTTTCATTAAGATACCAACCTTTCTCTTTGTTAAATCAACTTCAGAGGATAAGCGCAGCCATGCTGAGTAGAGCAAAGACTCGTATACAGTAACATGAGGAGAATGAATGTCATTTTGCTCACAATACCCTGAAATTCGAGCAAACGTTTCTTGCTTCTTTGGATACCCTGAAATTGTGATGTTCCCCTCAATATATCCACCAGTTTTCCTGCCGGCCAGCACATCCATCAGAGTTGTTTTACCAGCACCACTAACACCCATCAGAGCTGTGAGAACACCTGGCCTGAAAGCACCACTCACACCCTTCAGAAGCACCAATTTATCCTCGAGGACACCCTGGCTCTTCATTTCCTGCAAGTCGAATAGAAACCATTAGGTCTCAAGTTTCTGGACAATACTAATGCAAGTAAATTCAAGAAACATTTTCAGTTCCAAATATTTATGATTTAAGTTACCTGTGGCATGTCAACGGAATATATTACGTCATCAAAGGTGATTGAATGTTGATCAAAAGGAAGAACCATTCCTCTTTTCCCATTACTGCCCTCAACAGCAGCTTCTGTCCTTGCAGATGAGGACCCTTGACGACTTGAGTTGTTTCCTGTGTGTGTTAACTGTATACCTTCTCTGGTCTTCTGCCCTTGATCATTGCTTTCTGGTTCATCTGACTTTACCGTCTGTGACTTCCCAAATGCTGCACATAAGTTGCACATCATCAACTCGAAAGCTCCTCTATATTAATAAGGCCCAAGGTGAAAAGGGTGGAGATACTCACGGTTAAGAAAAGCAAGAGAAATAGTGAAAGCGGTGTTGAAAAATAAGATGAATCCAACTGTTGCCGCTATGCCTATCCAATACCAACGTGCTTCAGTAAAGAACCCGCGCGACTTCAATACTGTAAGTCCTAGTGGATCCGTTGAGTTCTAAATAATTTAATCAGACATTAGCTTGTTATTATGAGGTATACAGAATAAATGCTCAAATGTATAGTTCAGGAAATTACTTGTTTCCAATTGCTCCCAAGGAACTCGTTAACCATTACTGCATTTTGCGCGTACATCAAAGGTGATATCCAGTAGCCCCATATCCACCATTTCTTTATATCATCTGGTCAAAGTGAACAAAAGAACGGATTATTCTTTAAGCTGCAGTGTAAATAATGGGCAAAAAAAATTTATTATAACTACTAAATATAATCTTACCTTTGGAGAGGATAAAACCACCCAACGCAAAAAGCAAGAGCAGTGCAAATGACCCGAACGTGTTAGCAATAATCATATTCCTACCCAGTGCTGCAATAAATCGGAATAATCCAGAGGCCATTTGGTTTACAAGTAATAGCATAAGGTATTGCTTAAACAACCTGCAATGTGTACATTTCCAAATATTATTCATAATGGAAAACACCTCTTTAAACCAATCTCTAAATGTGAAAGAAATTCATTATAATTACCTTCCAACGTATGGATCAAAACCAATGACATAATATGTCAAGAATACCCAAACACCAACTTCCACGAACGCTACTGGGATTTTGAGGACCCATGTAGGAAGAGCATATACCCATGAAGGATAGAAGAGGAGGTCCCTTTGCTTGTAAAAAACAGGTAGCTTTACAATCGTCATAGACAGCTCTGACATCCCATTAAACATAATCATAATCACTGTATAGAACAAAGCACCAGTGTAAACTGTTCCATCTGCTACTGATTCACGAGGCATCTTGGTTCGTAGAAAAAGTGTCATCGCAATTATTGCCATTACTGCAAGCTGAAAGCAGAGAAAAAAAAATAATCAAAATCCGGTTTAAAGAAAATTAAAGGAACCGGGAAAATAAAGTTTAAATCTACCTGTACAACTTTGAAGATGTATACGAACGAGTTCCTCTTCATCAGCAAGTATTCTCTTGAGAAGGAAGCTTTAAACAGCTCCTTCTTACCAACACCATACTTTTTGGTTGTCAAAGCAGCTGGGTGGCTTTTTCTCTTATCATATGGAACTGCAAGTTCATCTCCTAATCTCCTTCCCTCACGGAATGATTGGAATGCCTCAGCAAATTCCTGAACCATGACAAAACTGTAAGGCTCATCTTTGCGTGCCCAATACTGCTCCTGATCTTTCCTCGATGTCACCTGTGATATGCACAAATAAAAGGCTTTATACTACACATTTAAGGCTCGTTCCCATGTAGTAATTGTTGAGGCTTTCATGCTAGCTAACACCATACTTTATGGCTGTTAAAACATCTTTGCATGCCCAGTATTAGCATGGATGAGGCCAATGAAGTCGAGATTCACACTAACCTCTTGCAGGAAGTCAGCCACGCCTTTCCTTTCTGGACATTTAAAGCCCATGATTTCAAAAAACTCAAGAACATGTTCACGGGGCCCCTGGTAGACAACGTAGCCATCAGAGAGGAGAATAATGTCATCAAAAAGATCATAAGTCTCTGGTGCTGGCTGCAGTAGAGAGATGACTGCCGTTCCATCAAGAATGTGAACATATTGCCTGAGCGAATTCACAATTTGGAAAGTTGTCGAGCTGTCCAATCCAGTAGATATTTCATCCATAAACAGTGCCTTTGCTGGTCCAACCAGCATCTCCCCTATAATTTGACTTATGCATATTATCATGCATGCTGGCAAATCATAACAATAAAAATGAATTTTATATGCTACTTGGTATACCTGTTGTAACACGCTTCCTTTGTCCACCAGAGATACCTCTCAACATGTCATCTCCCACCATGGTATCAGCACACACTTCTAAACCCAAAACCTGTAAGTTTGCGTGTGAAGCAAATTAAAGAAATTGAAGGATATTATGTGAATACTTTTCAAATCCTAATAATTATTTTCCAAGAACAGAAGTCTATGGAAAATTGGCAATGTTACCTTTAATATATAATCTGTCACCACGTTCGCCTCCTGGCCTTCAGTTGTTGCTGCCTGATACATCGGAAGCCAAACACAAAAAGAAAAACATCATCATTCATTATAAAACTACATGTTATGTTAAAATATAAAATGTCAATGATTCTACTCAATCCAAAATTGAGCATAAGTCAGTTATAATATGAATCAAGCTAAGATTAGTTGCAAGGTGTATTCAGTGTTTATTACATTCGAAATCTCATTTATTATATGAGGGGTTTCCCAACAAGGGTAAAACTAATAATATAAATTTCTCAAAATAAGTTAAATGCTAGAGCCTAGAGATCTCCTAAAGATTAAATAAGTTTGCCAATATCTTTTGTTTCACCTTCATGTAGACATCGATATCTGGATCAGGCTTGATATTTGCCTCTTTTTCTCTTCTAGACAACTCTGCTAACATATCTACAGATTTCAAAAGCAATCGTCATTCTTCTGTATTGCAAATTATTCATGGGGGTGTTCATCTTAAAGTTTATAATGAAGGAAAGCTAAAAACAGAATAAGTGATCCCTTAAGTTAATTAACGTACCATAGCGTGATCCAACCCCTTGGCACCTCGCAGAGAAGGCCAAGGTTTCCCTTACAGTCATTTCCCCAATATGGAGATCATATTGACTGATATAGGCAGCAGTTCTCTGGGGTACAAATTCATTCATACCGTGGCCATTATAAGTCACCCTCCCTGAACACTGTAGGAGAAGTTTTGGTTTTTTGAATTAGGTATGAGATTAAAGAGCTTAATTAGAGCTAAGAATTGACAATTCAAGGAAGAATGAAGCCGAAATAATATTATTTTCACCTTTAGAGCCGGGTCAAGCTTTCCAGCCATAGCCAGTAAGAGTGTTGTCTTCCCAGAACTTGGAGGACCCAATAGCAATGTCATTCTACCAATTACACATGCATCAAATTAGAAATTTGATTGCCCAGAAATTCATTCTAGATATTCAGAATCCAATTCAAGATAACAGCTGAGCATATTTTCTCACCTGCGAGGCTTGATGAGTCCACTAACATCTTTAAGGATGGTTATGTGCTTCTTTTGATTTGAAAGAATGTGAAGATAATTCAAACCCCCCTATACATAGTAAAAAAAAAAAAGCAAATTCAAGAACAACTCGACAAAACACTTAAAAGAAATTAATAAAATTTATCACTAACTTAAGTTGTATATTTTGCAGATGGTTACCTCTAGGATGCTTATCATGAAGTTAAAGAACGAAGGCAAGGCTCTGCCTCCTACATGAACTTCTGCTTCAACATTTAGGTGCTCAAATCTGACTTCAATTGCTGGAAGATCAATTCCAACTCTGAGAAAATTCCAAGAAACAAAAAAAAAAACAAAAAAACCGTTATGGTACTGACGAATATGTATGAAAATTGTTAATCTCTGATTGGTTACCAAGAAAACTTGAAAAAAAATAAAATAAAATAAAGCATAACTTGGCAGAGGTCTTAGTCTTACCTATCAATTCGATCCCTGATCTTCAACAACAACTTCTCATTATCCTCTTCGGTTACTTTGACCAACCTCTCGAGCAATTTCTTCCTTTCTTCAGATCCAAGATTATGTATATCGATTTCACTGGCTTCACCTTTCGACGTGGTTAATATACCTTTCCTTAGACGATCAAAAGTAGGAAGCTTTTCAAGGGCAGCCCATCTGAGAGCTTCTTCATCGTCTTCCTCTCGTGAAGACCTCGAGAAAACTTCCATAGCATTGTTCCTCCACACCGATGAACTGCGTAACCGTAAACTTCCTCGTAAACTACCACTGGCCTTGTAGTGGTCAACGCCGTCCATGATTAGAACCTAAATCAAGATTACTGCAGCTAAAACAGCTAGAACCCACTGAAACCCAGAAATATTACTTCAGAATCCACTCGAATATGTGTAAGTTCTCAAAACCAAAGACTGGTCTCGCAAAAACTGCAAAAACCCACCAAAACCCGGGAATATGTTTCCCAATACGGAGGCGATCAAACCAATGATTTCAAACTCTGTATCTAAAAAAGATGAAAGAGAGAAGAAACGGGTTTTTCTGCATGTAAAGCTGATCAGCTTTCTTTCTGCTCCGAAGAGGGAAGATAGTGAGGGAACAATATTATGACGCGTGTAAATATAGGACTTTTAGGAGCAAACCGTTGAAGAGCTTGTTCACATTCCATGAGCCTTCCTCCATGAACTGGCTCGGAAAAGGTGTTCAGAACGTCGATGTTGACCGGAAACGAAGACGCCACCTCTTTTAACAAATGTTTTTCATATTTCTATTTTTTTTATTAATAAAAATATATTCTTTCTCGTTTAACGGTCCAAATCATTTTGTTAGCATTTTTTTTACGCTAAGCTATTTTTAATACCAATAGAATATTTTTACAAACTAATTTTTAAGACTTATAATAAGTATCCTTTAAGCTATTAAAATAAATATAATAAATATGTATTTTTTACGCATTGAAAAATATGTCACTTTTATTTACAAAATAATTCCAAGCGAAATTACTATAAAATTTAAGCGGGCTTTTATTTGTTATTTGTTAACATTTTTATTTTTAAAATATAAAAGTAATACAGAAAATTATATTTTTACTCTCTACAATTATTTTATAATATTGATGTGATCGTCTCAACGAAGTATTAAATCAACTTTTGTTAAAAATAAAATAAAATAAAATCTAAAGATTATTTGGGTCTGCCATGGTACTAAACATTATTCGAAAATAACAATTCATCAATATTAACATGTTAATCCTAATCAACTTTTAAAGTAATTCTTATTAAATAATTTTAAAATAGAAATATGGCATATAAGGTTATCAAAAAATAATAAATTTATTTACTTTTGTTTACATTCAGGTGGAACCGACACCGTTTCTTATTCTGATTTTATAATAAATAACATGTGTTCTAGAAGGTCTTTTTTTAAAAAAATTTAATATAAGAAATTTGTTCTAGAAGGCCTAAACCGGCAAGTGAGAACAATCAATTTATTTAAATCTAATTTAATAGATGGGACATTGAGCGACAGCGAGTGGGGAAATCTGTGCGTGACAGCGTGTTCTTCAAGATATTGCCTTTGGAAATTACTTTCCTACCCCATCCACTTGACTACTACCAATGCACGTGACGAAGAAATATAAAAAAAAAATTAAAAAAAAAAAGAGTGAGAATATTTTAACTGTAAAATGCTTCTTTTTTTTTTTTGTTGTAATTAACTGTAAAATGCTATTAAATTGAGAGGTTGGCGGAATTATGCAGCTAAAAACAAGGTCGCACGAGTAAGTGATGGATAATGCAATATAAAATATTAGAATATTTTACAAATAAAATGTTATAATATTTGGTAGGGTTGGCTGAATTATGGAGCTAAAAAGCAAGGTCCCATAGGTATTTATTGGATTCTGAATTAATGTTAATAACTTATATGATGGAGTTTTAACTGCAAAATGTATATGCTGTTAAAAATTTTAAAGGTGAGAATTTAACTAAAGTAATTGAATGGCACAACTTATTAAAAAAAAAAAAAAAATTGAAGGGCACAAATTTGTCATAGTAAATATCAATATTTTTTTTCATTCATCACTTCATCTATTTATTAGTATTTATTATGATAGATCTAAACGCTTCAATTACTTTAATTAAATCATCATCCTTGAATTTTTTAACAGCATATAAGCCGAATCCATAAAAGCCAAATCCATAAAATGGTGTATATATTTGGTTAATTTAATCACTGAAAATATTCTTTTATTTTTTTTTCTCTCATTATATCAAAATCAGGCTGAAGCTCGCTTGAACAATATCACAAATACAATCGGGTATCTCATCCCTCCATACTTGATCTATGACATTTCTGGTTGCTAATTTAGCTAGCATATGGGCTGCACCATTTCTGTTTCAGCATACATGGTTGGGTTTTCTATTCGGCAAAGAATTTAAAATCAATTTTGCATCCTCTACTAACTGGCCATACCTACTACCATTCTGTCCCCCAGGCTGTACTGCCCGTATAATTGTATGTGCATCTCCTTCTATAATGACGTTGCTCACATCCATTTCTTTGCAAAACTGGGTTGCTCTAACTATGGCCCTCTCCTCTACAGTAGTCGGATCTAACCAGCCCATTTGCGTGAAACTCCCAGCGGCAAAGACCCTTCTGTCGTGATCTCTGAGAATTAAACCCACTCCCATCTTTCCATTTTTAACATCAATAGCTGCATCACAGTTGATCTTATACAACCCTTGAGGGGGACTCGTCCACTTCTTGATCTCCATCTCCTTGTTGACATCATCCTCATTTGGTGGTGCATTATGCTACTTGAAATCCTCCACTCCCGCATACATCGATCTATCCACTTCATTTGGAGGAGTGAACAAACCTTCATGAATCCACCTATTCCTACGAAACCAAATTTTCCTTGCTGTTTCCACAAAAATAGCAAATTCATCTCCCTGACTTTTTTGAAAATTCCCTCTGCCAATTAATATTCTTTTGAATAATTAAATTTAATTATTTCCCTCTTCCTCTTCCTAAGTTAGCCAAGTGTTTTTTCAGCTCTCTAAGTTTTCCTTAGAAAACCTAGAGGTGACGGCGCTATCTCTGCTAGTGGTCGGTGAGAGGAAAGTTCAGGCAATCTATTATTGAAATAGGGTACTAGCGAAGTGTAATACGGCGGAGGATCACACAAGACTTTGGGGAAATTTTTCTCTGAGGGAGAAAGAGAATGAGGAAGTCCAGGCCAGGAAGGACTTCTTAGCCCCTTTAGCATCGAGGGGACATGCATGTATTATTGGGAAGTATCTGGCAAATCAAGTAGTGGGGAAAGAGATTATTAAGACCCCACTAATTCGGGCATGGAAGCCATCAAGTTGGGTAACGTTCAAAAATATGGGAACTAATATGTTTCTCATAGATTTTGAACATGTCTGGGACAAGTTGAGGATTCTGGAGGGCCGGCCATGGACTTTTGAGGGTAGTCTTGTGTCTTTGGCCGATTTTGATGGGGTCACACCACCGGCTGAACTGGAGTTCGATAGGGCAGTTTTTTAGGTTAGGATGTTCAATCTTCCTCTTATTTGTATGAGCAAAGAGACAGGATATCAAATTGGATAGGGGAAGTGGTGGAGGTGGATGTGGATGAAGATGGGGTAGGATGGGGGGAATATCTGAGGGTGTGAATCATACTAGACCTCTCAAAACCACTCTCACGGGGAAGGACTTATAGATTGTGAGACAAGAAATTTGGGTGGCTTTTCAGTATAAAAAGATTCATAAATTTTGCTTCAAATGTGGTGTAGTGAGACATGGAAATGCTAGATGTGTGAAGATCGGCGATAAGAGTTTCCAAGGCAATGGGTAGGAGTATGGGACTTGGCTGCGCACACCATTGCCGACTAGAAGACATGGGGGTGTTAGTGACTGGAATATAGGGACGTGGAAGGGTCCATCATAGGAGAGATCCAGCTCTAATGGCGAAAGTGGACTTATTTGGGGAGGAGACTTTGGTCGTGGTGGTTACAGCGGTAGACAACCACAAACCGCACCTACACCAATCTGGCGATTTCATGCGAGCCCCAACTGGAGTGATAGGTGGCAAGGTCCTCAAAAAGAAAGTAAAGATTTAGTAGGAGGGATGGAAGGAATTGGAGAGAAAAATAATACCTAAAAATCAGGAGGAGTAAAGGAGGGAGATACAAGCCAGACGCGCCTCGTACATGCTACGTGGACAAGTCGTTCCTGGAATCACGTGTGCATACTACTGAAGGAAAGGGTGAGAGATCACGTATGGAGGAGAGGCTTGATCTTTTTGAAGGTGGGGATTTAGATGCACATTCACTAGGGAGCACTAGCCAATTAAAGGGAAAGCGGAAAGCAAGTGGGAATGGCCCATGAGTAACAGATTCAGAATCTACGAGTGGGTATTCCCAAAGTCGTAAGAATGGGAAAAAAAAGAGCCAATATGGGGAAGGAGGATGGGGAAAAAAGGGTGAGAACAAAAGACTTGGTTGAGGACTCTGGTATTATGATTAAGGCAGCATCTGATGCTCAGCCCCGCCAGGCGCCATGATCATCTTAAGGTGGAAATGCCGAGGGCTTGGAAACTCTCGACCAGTTTGAGACCTTTGCCCGATAGTGAAGGAAAAGAAACTCAAAATGGTTTTCACCATGGAAACCAAATTGCTGAATAGGAGAGTTAATTTTCTTAAACAAAAATTGGGCTTTGAAAATATTTTTGCAGTGGACAATCTAGGTCGCAGTGGGGGCCTGGTACATTTATAGAAGGATGAAATACAAGTTGCAATCCAAAACTATAGTAGACAGCACACTAATGCCGTCGTTTCGATTGATAATAACAGAAGAAGCTGAAAATTTACAGGCTTTTACAAGCACCCCGAAATAGCAAAACAGAAGGAGGCATGGTCACTACTTCATCTCTCGCCCATCTTCAACCTTTGCCTTGGTTATGCATGGGAGATTTTAACGAAATTGTGGATCTTATGGAGAAGAGAGGGGCAATTACAAGGGCTCGGGGTCAAATGGAAGATTTTTCAACGTACACTTGAAGACTGCAGTCTAAGTGATTTGGGGTTTAGAGGCCCTAAATTTACATGGAATAATGGAAGAGACGGGGGGCTTTTACTCAAGAACGACTGGACCGTGTGATTGCTAATCATGATTGGTGTGATAAATTTGGGGTAGCAGATGTGGAGGTATTGGCAAGTAGTAGAAGTTCTGACCATTATCCAGTCATTATTTCCTTTACGGATGGGAAGGAGACGAAATGGCATAAAAAGAGGCCCTTACAGGTTGAGGCCAATTGGAACAGCCATGCAGGCTTTAAAGCAACAATCAAGTAGACATGGAGAAAGAAGACTATGCATGAGAACCCGTGGGAGAACGTGCGTGGAAATTTAACTAGATGCCAAAGGAGTCTTAAACAATGGGTGCGAAAAGAAGTGGTGCGGGCCGATGAAACTATTCGGGAAAAAACAAAAGAATTAGAAACAGTTCAATGTAGGGTGGAGCGGGATGAAGAGTAGGAAAAAAATCTAAGGGTGGAAATTAATATTTTATTGGAGCAAAAGGATCTAAGGTGGCAACAAAGGGCCAAGGAGGAGTGGTTAAGGAATGGAGACCGGAATACTGAGTACTTTCATGCATGTGCCAAGCAAGAGAAAAGAAGCAATCAGATCTTTCAAATTCTTGATGAAGATGGGCACCTATGTAGTACACAATCGAACATCGAGCAGGCCTTTGTGGGGTATTTCCATAAATTGTTTACGTCAGCCTCACCAACCAACATAGAAGACGTCATGGGTGTTGTTCGGGGATCGGTTTCAAATGCCATGAATACTCAATTGATAACAGAATTTACGATTGAGGACATGCGGACAACCCTCTTCCAGATGGCTCCTATTAAATCACTTGGGCAGAATGGTTTTATAGCTGGGTTTTATCAACAACGCTGGGATACTGTAGGCCCAGAGGTTTGTCATACTGTTCTACAGTTTTTGAATTTGTCTATTATGGATGATAGACAACCCCTGTTGTGTTGTTGATTTTCGGCCCATAAGCTTGTGCAATGTTTTGTATAAGATTATTTCAAAGGTCTTATCTAATCGTTTGAAGGTGGTTTTACCCATGTTATTAGCTCCAATCAAAGTGCTTTCCTCCCTGGCAAGCTAATAATTGACAACAAAAAAATCCGTGTGGAATGGATTTTTTTGGAGGCGGTGATGATCAAAATGGGTTTCAATAATAGGTGAATTAAACTTATCATGAAGTGTGTGCGGTCAACCAGTTATGCCGTCATGGTAAATGGCTCCCCTATTGGTAACATTCAGCCAACCCAAGGATTAAGGCAAGGAGATCCTCTATCTCCTTATTTGTGCGGAAGCGCTTAGTTCGCTATTGACTCAAGCGGAACAAAAAGGTGTTATTACAGGTGTTCCTACTTTAAAAAAGGATCATGTCTTAGCCATCTTTTCTTTGGGGATGACAATTTGCTTTTCTGTAAAACAAACATGGTTGAATGGAGGAGGCTAGCTAAGATCTTGGAAAAATATGAGGAGGCGTTGGGGTAGAGATTGAATAAAGATAAGACATCTATTTTTTTCAGTCGCAATATTGATCAATCTAGGAGGGCAAAAATTTCACAGTTGCTCTGAATCCAAGCTTCCCAATGTTATGAGAAATATCATAGACTTCTAACCTTGGTGGGTAAGTCAAAATCTATTGCTTTTTGGAACATTAAAGATAGAGTCTGGAATTTTTAAATAATTGGAAGGTCAAATTTCTATCCCAAGCTGAAAATGAGATTTTACTAAAATCTGTCGCTCAAGCAATTCTGACATATAGCATGAGTGTATTCCAACTCTCCAAAGACTTATGTAAAGCTCAATGGGATGATGCAGCGTTTTTGATGGGGCCACAAGGATAATACCTCAAGAATCCCATGGATGAGTTGGGCACGAATGGGGAGATCAAAAGCTTGTGGAGGTTTGGGATTTAGAGATTTGGTCTCTTTTAATAAAGCACTCTTGGCCAAACAGTTATGGCGACTTCTCCAGAACATATAATCATTAGATGCTCATATTTTAAAAGTAAAATACTACCCTCATGTTTCAGTTATGGAGGCAAAATTGGGGACCAGACCTTCTTATATGTGGTGTAGTATGATGAGAGACAAAGAAGTTCTAAATCAAGGCCTAATCTGGAGGGTGGGTTACAAATGTGATGTCAAGGTGTGGAGGGACCGTTGGTTACCTGTTCCGATCACTTATATGCTACAATCGCCAAATTCTATTTTGGTGGCTGATGCTCGAGTAGAAGAGTTCATAGATAGGAATACTAAAGGGTGGAAAATCCCTCTCATTAACAATATTTTCTTTGAAGAAGAAGCGAAGGCTATCCTACACACTCCTATAAGTCTAATGCTCCCCAAAGATCGGTTAATATGGCAATGTACAAAAAATGGTGATTTCATAGTTCGAAGTGCATACCATCTAGAGGTAGAGCTCTATAAAGCTAAACGTCATGGCCAATGCAAGAATCACCTGTGTGGAAGACATGTTGGTCTCTCAATGTCCCTAATGTGGTGAAAATATTTCTATGGAGAGCCTGTAATGATTCACTTCTGACCAGAGTCAATTTGTTTCGTAAATGCATTAAGTTGTGCAAATTACGCCCCATCTGTGATCAAGAGGAGGAAACACTGTTACATGTTTTATGGAATTGCTCAGCGGCCTGCGATGTGTGGGGTGGCGGTTTGATTATCTAGCAAAAGAGGGGAGGTGAGATTGTTTCCTTTTATTAAGTCTTTGAGGATTTTATTGACCGTTGTGATAAATCAGAGTTGGAGCTTTTTGCAATTGTTGCCATAAAGATTTGGCTTAGAAGGAATAATGTGGTTCATGGAGGAGCCTTTGAACACCCAAGCTTGCTGTTACGAAGTGCTAAAATGGATCTTGAGAAATTCCAACAAGCAAACACAAGACAGGAAGTGGGGGATGGGACTAGTCTGCATCGGGGGGACTCCAAATGGCAACCACCTCCCCTTATTTGGTTAAAGATTAATTGGGACGCTACAGTAGATAATAAGAAGAAACAAATGGGCTTGGGTATCATTGCTAGAGATCATCATGGGAAGTGTCTTATTGCCTACAACTTGACCTACGAGATGAACCCAGAACCAGTGTTGGCTGAAGCGTACGCTGCCTTGCATGCAATGATTATGGGCAATGACCTAGATGTTGACGGAATAATTTTTTAGGGTGATGCTGTGCAGGTGGTTAATGCAATGAGATTGGCTCAAGCTTGTCATAGCAGTTTTGGGCACTTTATTGAAGATATTAAAATCGGGTTGCAATCGGTGGGGAGAACTGAATATATTCATATGTTGCGAGAGGCAAACAGTGCAACACATGGCCTTGCTCGTGAGGCTCTTAATCATACCATGGATCAAGTTTGGGTGGGAGAGATTCCATCTTGTATTTGGAGTATTTTAAGGAGGGAAGATTTTCTTTCTCCTCCTATTGTGTATTGATCTTGTTTTGAGATTAATAATATTATCCAACCTTTTTGTTAAAAAAAAAAAAAATTAATATTCTTTTAAGATAGACTTGAAGTTGAAGTTGTATTAATTAATGATCCCATTGTATCCTTTCCATCTTTAATTACTTTTTTTTTTTTTTTGAATGACTTCTTCAATTTACTTAAAAAACAAATATATATATATATGACCGAAATTTCCTCCAAACCAGTATGAAAGAAATATCCTTCAACCCATTTAAAATAGTGCCAAGTGTCTATAAACATTTAAAAGACACATTAAATTTAGTTTAAGTTAGTAAACTGTTATTAATAATGTTAAGAATTTAATGTGCATTTTAAATGTTTAGACACTTGGCACTATTTTAAATGGGTTGGAGAATATTTTTTCCAGACTAGTTTGAAGGAAATTTGGCAAGACAAGGTATAGAAATTGCAATATATGAAATTAGTTCTTCATAAACTATATTTATTCATCTTCTTTGTTGTATATTTTCTTATATTCCTTCAAACTCTTTTTTATAGGCATAAAATTATGGCTGACAATTTTTTTGACAGAATTTACAAACCCAACACAAAATTAAATGATTGCAGTATAGAAGCCTGACTCGTTTAATTAAATTGGTCAGGTTAGGGTTGACTTATATAGTCATATACACATGCTTCCACACGATTTTAGCCTGACACGCAACATAATGACAGATAATTTTTTACATGACTCACAAACCTAACACAAAATTAGAAAGTTATGGATGAGGGGTTTGTATTATTTAATTAAATGGGTTAAGTTATAGTTGACCTATATAATCTTATACACATTTCTCGATATGACACAAACTCGACACACGAACACGAATTGTCAACCCTACATAGAATTATGGAAAAACTTCACTTATTGAAAAACTTCACTTACATCCTTAAAACTATTAGTATTTTTGCAATCTTAACCTTGAAATTTTAATTTTTGTAATGTCGTACCACAATATTTTTAAATTTTTCTCAAAAGTATGTTTTAACCTTTTATAATGTCGAATCCCCCTCCCCCTTTCCCTCTTTTTGTGTGGACATGTATATATTTTTTCCACGTTATTAGGCTTGGGTCCAATTTCTTATAACCCTTAATTACTTAATCACTTTTAATATGTGCAAGTTAATGTACTAATTATTCAATCACTTCTCTCAATGGGTTAAAAGCCTAATTAAGTGTTTATGTCTATAAATATTATTTTCTAATACCCTAGTATTTTGGGAAAATTATAATCCTAAGAAACCTCGGCCTTAAATCCTCTAACTATTTCATAAGGCATGTAGTCTCCAGCCAATTGAACTACTCCTTAAGGACACGTTATTAATAATTAAGAAGCATTCAAGTAACTAAATTATAGAACTAAATGGAAAGGTTAATTTGACAATTCTCATTAGATTAGGCTATAATTCCATAATCTATTTACTTGAATAATTTACTTATTGGTCTAAGTGTGACAACGAGCTTTGAACTCTCCAAATTTTATTTTGACCAATTGCTTATTATTTGGTCCCTTTATTAAATTATCATAGTAAATTATCCATACTTGTTTTTACTCAAAGTAAAGTACTAACGACATCTACATTATTACCCCCAAAATGATTAATTAATTTGAAACTTTTCTAATTTTTTTTATTTTTTTATTTTTTTATGACATGTCCGCACAAGAGAATGAGAGAGATTCAAACTAGTGATCTCCGCTTCATTAAGTGTGGTCCTAGCCAATTGAACTACCTCTTGAGGGCTTTTATAAAATTACTTATAAAACCAAGTTTCACCTAGTATCTAAATAATGTGGGACTTTAAACCTGTTTGAAATTGCGTTAAAGAGCTTAAAAAGTAATTTTAGTATATAAAAAACTATGCAAAAAAAAAAAAATGGTATGTTTGTTAAAAATTCAAAAAGTACTTCTTTGACTTTTTGCTCTAAAAAAAGTCAAAACTCACTTTTGACAAAAGCTTAGAAATGAAGCTATTTTTTAAAAATTATTTATTGTTTTAAAAATTCTATTTTCCAACGCAATTCAAAACATGCTCCTAACATCATTTTATGTGAATTACTTATCTTCTCACTATGAGACTGGGGTGTTTACACAATTACACTACTGGCAAACCTCTGTTGGACCAACGCTAGACCACGAAGGACCACTCGAACTCTGCCGAACCACCGCCGAAACTCAAAATTTTAGGTTAATTTTTTCAAAAATTTTATGTTGTGAATAAAAACTTATTTTTATAGGTTAATATATATATATATATATATATATATATATATATATATATATATTATAAATCTTTGTATGTACCAAACGCTGAAAGATGTCTTCAACAAAAAGCATTTGCTTTGATAGACTATAGCAACTGTAAACATTCTCTCATATCTGACTGAATCATAACCTGACTCAATTTTATATATATATTAATTCTTTGTACGTACCAAACACTGAAAGATGTCTTCAACAAAAAGCATTTGCTTGATAGACTATAGCAATTGCAAACACTCTCTCATATCTGACTGAGTCATAGCCTGACCCAATTTTATCAAAGCACGAGTGGAGCTAAGACAAGTAATATTAATATAATTGATAATTCTCATTTCGAAAGTTGAACTCTTACCTTAATATACGCTCAATCACTTTAAAATTTTCATTAAAAACGCTAAACCACCACCACTCATAAGCTATATATATATCAAAAATATCTTTTAACTTTGTAGGCGGCTTATGGTTATCAGGGACATGTCCACATGTTTCCAGCTTTTTATTACATGATACTCTTTCAATCTTTCTTGGGGCTACAAATATTGGATTTTTTTTTTTTTTTTCGAGCTACAAATATCTGATAAGATTCACTTTCTCTTTCCCTAAGCGATAAGATTTCACTTTCTTTATGTCTAGTTGAATGACTTTGTCGTAATGGAAGTGTATAATTAAAGGTCCCATTTCAATTGAACAGACTGCAGTTGTTGTTTGGAAAATCATGGGAGGCCCATATCTTTTAGACTATCTTATCCATTTGAGTAATGTTGTGGTGGGATCTATTTGCTCTTAGAGCATATCCAGTAGGCAAAACAATTATTGAAAAAGTATAATTTTTTATTTTAATTACTCATTTTTTCATACACACTCTAATATATTCTCATTCTACTATTTATTTTTTTAAAATATTATTTTGCATGAAAAAGAGTGTGAAAGAAAGAGGAAGAGAGAGAGTAAAAGAAAGAAAGGGAGACAAAAATAATAATAAACAAAGTTTATAATGTGAATAGTGAATAGTGAATAGACTAATCAACCTATTTATTATTCATATTAGAAGAAAAAACTACAAAATAACTATTTTGCTGGAGAGGAAAAAAGCTTAATAATAGTCAAATCTAACCATTATAAAGAATTTACCTATTCTCTTAGTGGTAGATGGTTTTTTAGAACACTATTAGCGATTTTTTTTTTTTTTTTTTTTGTAAAAAAAGATCTTTAAAAAAAATTATAAAATTATTTTTTCTTTCCTATTTAAATACATTGTACAATAGCTTTTCTTATCTAAATATCATTTATTCTTTCAAATCAATACTAGAGGAAATAGAGGAAAGCGATTTTTTTTTTTTTTTTTTTTGGAATTATATAAGGATAAAGAAAATTAAAGTGATTTCCTAAATCTTGGGTAACCAATGGCGGAGGCACATTAAAGCCAGTGAAGGCCGTGGCTGGTGGCTCCTACAAACCTTTTAAAAATCTTTTATTTATAAGGGGAACTTTGGATGTAAAAGCTAATGGCTCCATCATTTTTAAAAAATAAAATAAAATTAAGGGAGGCATGCTAGGTCTTTTGAGAATAAGCGTCTCTATTTTTATTTTATTTTATTTTTTTATTAAAAAAAAATCACTTTAAAGCCTTTATTGAACTATTGGTGAACCATCCTCTTTTCTTAGGTGAGTAGATAAGACAAAAACATTGTTTTGATTGCATCAAGCACTCTGCTTAGATAATAGTATAATACCATAAGATTCATAATAGTTTGTAGAAAATTTTGAATGATATATATATAAAGAAAAAAAGTTAGGAAGTAATGCTAGATATTATATTTATATCTTGTAATGATGATGAGGTAGTCTCAACCAACCATTGAATATATATGTTTTTAAGAAAAATATTAAGGGTCAATAAGTTCTTCATATTTGTCATATATTTTTCTACAAATTCAGTAAATCAATTATTAGATTTGTGGGATTTAGCATTGACTTATGTGAGATCCACGTAAGTTTACGAATCTAATGGTAGATTTGTAAGATGAGATGGGTAAAATATAAAAAAAATATTGATTCCTAGTATTTCTCTATTTTTAATAAAATTTGTTCCAATGTTTGGTTAGAGTTGTCACATCATGTAATGTCTCGAAAAATTAATTAACTGATAATTAATTATCGAGCGCCTCCCATACTTATTTAAGTCCTAAGGAATCTCACTCCTTAAAAGAGAAAACTAAGAAGCGAGAACATATGATAATTCTACCAACATTAAGAATTACAACAAGGACATTTATCATTTTATCATAAAATGACATCACATCACATTTTAATATTTTCAAGTAGTCCTTAAAGCATTTCCTGTGTAATTTGAGACACCAGTTATAAAAAAGAATCAACGTCACACATTTCATGCACAAGAATATTTCATACTTTTTAGAATGCTAAGAAGGTATCCATTGGTTTTCTTTGAAAATATTATACATAAAATGCATCGGGTAAATATTTATAAAAATACTAGCACAATGGTTGCTTGCGTATCTCAATAGCTTAATTCCACTTGGAAACCATCTCCGGATTCTCCAATACCGAAATCTCTTTGTGAGTGAAAACCCTCAAGATCTACATTATCTCTCGCTCTCCTCCTCCTCCTCCTCCTCTTCTCTCTCTAAAGGTTCTAGAAACTGAGAATATTGAAATGAGGCTAAAGCGTCCAGAAGTATCTCTTAAAACAAACCATGCACGTCCAAAACGTCAACCTAAAAAATAAATAAATAAAAATAAAAATAAACTAAACTAAACTTAAAAAATATTAAAAATTTCATGGGGTGCCCGGCCACCCAATTTTGACCAACGCCACTCCCATTTTGGCCATTAGGGGTGGCTAAGGCCGGTCTGGGGGTGGCCGAATTACCCCCCAAGGCCTTTGGGGGTGGTTTCGGCCACCCCCAAAGCCCTTGGGAGTGACTTGGCCACCCCTAGGAGCCATGGGGGTGGCTTTGGCCACCCTCTGCAGCCCCTCTAGGGGTGGCCGAAACCCCACCCCCCCCTCTTTGGTCTGCATGGTCACCCCATAGCCTCTGGGGGTGGCCGAGCCACCCCCTTTTGGCCCTTGGAGGTGGTTCGGCCACCCCCAGACCGGCCTGAGGGAGCCACCCCTAATGGCTAAAATGAGGTGGCCGTCCACTACATGCAATTTTAAATTATTATTTTTTTAATTATTTTTAATTTTTAGGACATGTTGCATATTTTGAAAGTGACACGTGACAGATCGCTAATTTTCTCTCACAGAAACTAACAGAAGTATCGATTTTGTCTTTTTTCATACGTCAAGTACCATTTTTGACTATTTTGAAAACCTAGGAGGAAAAAATAAAAAAATGCAAGAACTAAAAAAGTACTTAGCCCTAAAATTTATTTGAATTTGTTTTATTTTTATTTTTAAAAAGAAAATTAATTTGATTTTTTTTTGTATATATATATATATATATAATTATTTTTTTTATAATTTTTTAAAGGATAGCGACGTGTGAATAGTAAAAACGTCACCTTCTAGAAGGTGATGTGCACTGTTCACACGTCACCTTCTAAAAAGTGATGTTTTGGCTAAAATAACGCATTTTCCCTACATTTACAAACAACATTAATTCGGATTCCGGTCTATATATGCAATTGGTGTCATTTTGAAAAAGTCACTATTTGAACGTCACTAGTTTAATAATGATGTTTTTTGGGCAAAAAAAGGTCATTATCAAAGAGTCATTAATTGTGGAAATTTTTGTAGAGTTAGAAACTAAATGCTTTAAATAAGTTTTCAAAAATTCAGAAACTAATTAGTTTCTATTTGATGGTTGTTCACTTGTTGTTTATCAATCGTGTTTATCTTTTCTAAGATTATAATTTAACTTAAAAAATTTGAGGTTCATTAATTATGCCGAAATTAAAAACTATTCGATTCTAACGAAAAGAAGTTGACGAACTAGAAAGTTTAGGAAAAGAAAAGGGAATAGGTGTGAGTTTTTGAAAATTTTCCCTACAATTAAAAAAGAAAAAGAGTTAAAAAAAAAAAAAAAAAAAATCAGCTGATAGTGCTCTAAAACTAAACTATTCTAGTCTTCTAGACAAATGAATCTCACCGCCCCTCTTTATAAGAAATCTTAATTCCATGATTGATATCATGACTCGGAAAAAGCCGAATGCTTTGGTTACAAATTTTGACTAACTATATATATATATATATATATATATATAGAAAAGAAAGTGGAGACATAACTTTTATTAAAGGGCATCACATCACTTTTACCTAAATGAGCGCAATTTAAAGGGCAAAAGGAAAGGTTACGTATTGTGGTTCTCGTTGGGCTTCTAGATAAAACACGACTGTTGAACCAAACATCCTGGTCCATGTATTTATGCTTCCTTTCTTTCCAACCAACTCTTATCTGTTTTCCTCCAGCCGTGCCATGACTGATGACTTTACTTCCCACAAAATAGTTACATGTAAAGTGATGGGAAGAAGATGAGCTACGGCATCAGTCTTGGGATTCATTGCTTTCTTGGATTCTCATTCTCTACTTTTTTTTTTTTAATAGAAAATTTTCACTTGAAAACTTAGGAATTTTTTTTTAAAAATTATGTATTAAGGATAGTTTGAAATTATATATATATAAGGAGATCCAAAATTAAACCGTAATAACTAAATAAATTGTAACACCTAAAAACCAATTAATATATAAATATAGTTTGTGGCATATAGGGCGGCTAATTTTTTATATGATCCGTAAATCTGGCACAAAATTATAGATATATGACTTAGCATAAATGGATTGAAATTATAAATGGATTGACTCGCGGACTAACCCGATTGACTTATTCATGAAATTATATATATATGTTAAACGGGTCGACCTGTTTATTAAAAGTGGGTCGTGTTGGGTTACTTACAATATATATATATATATGTTAAATGGGTTGACCCGTTTATCAAACGGGTCAAGCAGATCGTGTCAAGTCACTTACAAGTTGTGTTAGGGTTCAATAGTCTGACATGTTTAACTAAATAAATCAGGTTCGAGTTTACTCTAATCGGATTGGTGGATCGACACAAACTCAACCTACCAACCTGTTTTGTCAACCCTAGCCGGCATATGTATATGTATTTATATTCAAACTTTTTTTGTATTGAATTTTCAATCAATGATTTGAAAACATTAAACCGAATAGCATACGTGTATTCATCCTATATATTAGTAATATTATTTCCACTTTAAGTTTCAAATGCAATCACAAAGCCGCCGGTGACTAATAATAGATCCAATATACCAAGAGAAAGTAAAATAACATAAGCAACTAAATTGCGTAGAAGAAATAATGCCAAGTTTTTGGGCACGCTAAGAGTCCTGTAACAAAAAAAATGTCAAATTTTTTGACAAAAAATTTGTTGGACAGGCTTAAAGAAAGTCAAATTGATATGCATTCATTTACACGCTCAAAGTCGTGTAAAACCAACCGTCAAGTCTTCTCGTACGATCAAAATGTTTCAAACCTTTTGTGCCGGACCTTTTCATGTGGGCACGGGGGGAGGGGGCGCTTAGTCGTGGCTCACATTTTAAATGTGATTTCCGTGACTGTCTTTATGCTTCTATAGCCAGGGCCGGCTCAGGCCCTAGGCGAGTTAGGCCCTCGCCTAAGGCCCCCAATTTAATAAGGCCTAAAAAATTATTTTTGAGTTAAAAAAAATTTAAAAGAAAAAAAAATTTATTTTTGACCAAAAAAAAAATTGAAGGCCCAAATGTTATTTAATAGGGCCTAAAATTTTTTTTTATCTAAATTTAATGCCTCAATTTAATAAGACCCCAATTAATAAGCTCACTATAAATTTTAAAAATAATTCAAAAAATAAATTAAAAAAGGATAAAGCATTAAAGCCTTACACATCATTACGCCAATTTCCTAAAGCTCATGACGCTACAGTACACGCCTACATCATTCATTCATCCTCTTGCCCTCTTTATTGAAATTTTTTGTTTTTGATGAGAAAATATAAACGTTAGAAATAAAATATTACCATTTATTTTCTATTTATTATTTAGTCATCTAGGGAAAGTCAAGAGCCAAAAATATAAACTGCTGTCAACCATGGGCATTTTAAATATCAATTTCTATATTTTTCACTTTACCTCTCATCTTTGCTTGCTCTTTTCTGAGTTTTTCTTCTCTGCCTATCTCATCATTTTCTCTTCCTCTCCGACTCCGAGTGACTAAGTCTCTTGTCCTATCTCCAATAACTGCTTCATAATTCCTTTGCCAAATCATGTTTTATTGTTCTATTTTTGTCATTTATTTTATTATAGTCATAATTTTTTTTTTGATAAATCGTGTTTGTTTAATTTGTTAGTATTTTTAATTAAACATGTCTACTAGAAAATATGCATCTGGATATGAAAAACTTAAAACAAAAAAAGAAAAAAAAGAAAAAAAGAAAAGACAAATTGATTGAATCTCAAAAATGAGCTCTAAATAAATTTGTTATTAGCAATAAACAAAATATTGAGGATAATTTAGGTGAAAAACTCATAAATGAACAAGAAACTCATCAAAAAGAATTAGAAGATAATAAAAATGTTATTGATGTATCTAAATCTATTGCTATATATATATATATATATATATATATATATGTTACTTTAAAAAAGAAAAAATTGAATTAAAAAAAAAAAATTTAGGCCAAATTTCAAAATTTTGCCTAAGGCCCTAAAATAAGTTGAGCCGGCCCTGTCTATAGCATCAAATATTTTCAAACAATTTATTAGGGAAAGCAATCTTTTTCGTAGGATTGAGAATTTTTAACAAGACCTATAAATTTGATATGAATCTCACGTAAAATTAGTGAATTAGAATTGAGAAGTCTATTTATTTAAATAAATCAAATTATAGTTGAGAAGTCGGGTTCGGATCTTGTCAATGCATATGTATAAGATTATATAAGTCAACTTAATTCGACATATTTAATTAAATGGGTTAAACATTTTAATCATAAATTTTTAATTTTGTGTTGAATTCATATCAAATTCGCAAGTTATGTCAAAAATTGATAGCTATTTTGTCGTGTGTTGAGTTTAGGTCATGTTGATGTATGAGTATAAGACTATATATGTTAATTATAACATAACCCAATTAATTAAACGGTTCAAACTCCTCAACTCTAACCCTTTAATTTCAAAAATTACATCAATATGATCTAAATCTAAGATGCAAATACAAATTGAAACCGTCACTCTTATATCTTTCATCTATTTTGCACTTCAAAGAGCATGAACCAGATGCTACTTTGAAGGGACTCTACTGGCTCACACCTTTGTGGGGTTGTGGTGACGGGCTCGCCTTCCCAGGCAGTAGCTATGGCTCAAACCGGACATTCCACAGCAGGTGAAAATCCCGACGATAACGCCCAAGAGAGAAAATTACACTGGTCGCCCCTTCTCACCTTTAGATTAAAAAAAAAAAAAAAAAAGCATGACACTTGGCACAATATTCAACAAATTTTCTATTATAAGGACAGAGACACGGCGATAAAAGTGGGGTAAAAAAAAAAAGATGACTGGAAAAATAAAACGAAGCTTCATTGTAAATGTGAAAATGTAAGCTTTATGGCTTTCTTATTTGAACCGGAGAAAAAGAAAAAGAAAAAGAAACTTCCGGCCCAGTCAACCAAAGACCTTGATCTCCCATTATTTTTGAACTGGCCTAACCGCCTAACAGCCTACCATTGCGGACAAAATACGGATTTTTTTTTTTTAAACAAGAAAAAAAAATTGTCAAAATTTGTATCCCAAACAGGCAGTCCAAATATCTAATAAATTGGAATCCCTTATTCCTTAAAACAAATATAGAAAATTCAGTTGTAAAGTGTGGGGCTCTATTTGCCTTCCAAATGAAGCAGGAGGTCATGGACTCTTAGGTTGACAAGTCGGCTTGATGCCAACCGCCAGCAACTTAAGTTAGAAAGGATAATTTTTATAATTTCTTCCTACAAATTAAGACTTTTGTACCTTCTAGTAAAAGACTTGATAAATTAGCGTGAGATTTGTCGAGAAGTCTTTATTAGAAAGTACAAAAGTCTTGATTTATGTCAAGATCTTTATAGGATATGTTTGGTAAAGAACTTAAAAAATGCGTAGTTCTGGAAAGCTTATTTATGTCTTACTAATGTCCTACAAAGAATATGTGGCTATTAAAATTATATTTTGATCAAAATTTAATAATGATCAATCACAAGTCTAATAGTAATTTTAATAGCCATATCATTCTTAGTAGGACACAAGTAGGCCTTCTAGAATTACTCTTGAAAAAAAAAATGGGCCGAAACTATAGCAAATTTGATTAATGTAAGAGAAAAAAGTAAAAATGTTTTGTATGAAAAAATGAAAAAATTTATTTTATAGTAATTTTTTTATTTAAATAATAATAAAAAGTAATTGAAGAAACATAAAAAATAAAAATATTAAAATTGATTTTATGATGAATTTTTTGAATATTTAATCTGGTGTGGCCTACTCTTTTGCCAAACATAACCTATAGAAGTTATTCTATAAGTTTGGGTCATTCTAAATCCAATTATGGTGCAAAAGTTACTTATTATCATCGGTGAAGAAAATGCACCATTTTCAATGCTACCGACTACCATATTCAATGCACCACTTTTTTCCTTAACCTCTTCCTTTCAATGAAAGACATATTTAGAGCATTCTCAATCAAAGATCTAAATGTTATTTTTATTTAAAATAGTTCTTTAAATGTTTAAAAAATCTCATACATTAGATTAACAAAAAAAAAATGTATAATAAATATTTAATTGAAAGAGCTAAATGAAAAGCTAAATGTAGCAGCACTTTTTAAGTGAGCTATTTTATTTTTCATTGTTTCTCTCATCTGTTTTCTCTTTTTTTCAAATCTTTTCTTACTTTTTCTCTCCATGTTCTCTTTTTCCTAAATTTTTTTTTCCATTTTTTCTCTCACATGTTTTCTTTTTCCCAAAATTTTTCTTACTTTTGATAATATTTTAATAGAATAGATAGAAATATAGTTAATTGGATGTAGAGACATTTAAAAATGACTTAGTTAAATTAGATAAAAGTGAGTTTTGATGAACCATTTTACATAAAAATATGACTCTTCCATTGAGTATATTGTAAGTAGGCTAAGATATATTTAGTAGGCTTAATCATCAAAGTACACTTTTTTTCTATCTCATTTTTTTATAGTATTACCACTACCTACTGCTTCATTATTTTAATAATTTATTTTTATTATTTTATTTAAATATTATTTTTTAAAAATTTATTTATTTTTTCTCCAACTATTAAAATTCAATTGATGTGTAAGCAGTATTCACTATTTACTTTTTTTTTTTTTTGAAAAATATTTGACTTCATTAAAAAGTTTATCTTCTGATTATTTTAATCTTAGGTGACATGACCCATCATCCATAAATTTATTAATTTATTGTTTAAAATCGATTAATTATAAAATAAATCATACTACTTAGAATTAAAATGGTAAAAAAAAAAAAAATTTTTAATGAAGCCAATTCTTTTCTTTTTTCTTTTTTCTTTTTTTTTTTTTTATCAATCAAATTGGCGCGGCTGAAAAATAGAGGTTTTAAGCATTTTTCACCTGCTCATCTCATAGCACCCAATCTTATCGTCTGCTAAAAAAACTTCATTTTTTTTTCAGTGGTTCTTCTCATGGTGGGTGGGCCCCTAATCCACACATCGTTTTCAAATATGATATATTTTAGGAGTGGTTGGGTGGATGATAGATTTGATTAAGCTTTATGATTCATTTCAATTTGTTTTTTTGTCCACGTGTATTACGCAACTGATCCATTGGCATTGAATTGCGCATCTAAGCTAGTTAAATAAGTTAAAAAAAAAAAAAAAATAAAACCTTCTCAAAAAAAAAAAAAAAAAACCTAGTTAAATAAAATTTTTTAAAAAAAATACAAAAGCACAAGAAAACACAAAAGAATTGAAAGCCCATAATGCATAAGAGGGTTGGGCTTGACCGAGTGAGATGAGGCTTGGAAAATTGTGAAGCCCAATCACTTCACCGTTGGGCCCAGTCAAGATTTAAAGTAATAAATGATAATAAACACAATCAATGTAAAAATATCTTCTCAATTTTATTTGAAAAACGATCGTATCTGTTTCATGATAAGAATTTAAAGTTTGTGCATATAATATGATATCAATGTCGCCACGCTTTTTAAAATATTTAACACATAAACTTTAAATCTTAAGCATGAAATAGATATTATCAATTTCAAATAAAATGAAGAGCATCTTATTCGAAGTCTAGCTCGAATGACGTTTGAATTCTATAATTAAGAGGTTTCGAATCTAGAAATAGAAAAAAAATTTTGTTGATTAACTACATCCTTATACATTTTAACTAAGATGTAAGCTAAATGGAAATATTCTGCAATATTTGCGACAAGAGAAGGACATCAAAGAGATAAAGTTACAAATACTCTCCCTCGGTTACCACCCTATTGTGCTAATGGCTAAAAAATTTCATGAGAAGATCGATCATCATTTAAGAGTTTTTTTTTTTTTTTTTTTTTTCTAAGTGAAATTTTATTCATTTATTCTTAAATCATCAGTTGCTCGTTTTGCTTGCTTATTGTTCTACAAATTAAGAGACTTGTGTGCTTATAATCCAGAAGTAACGAGGCCATGGTTAATTTGATCTTATGTACATATAAGTTTTATTGGATTTTCTTGTTTGGTAAATTTTGTACTCTTGCGCGCACATCAATTATTTGCTCTCCTATGCCCTTAATTAATTCATGAAACAAAAGTTACATCTTTTCATTCTGTCATATATATGCCCTTAATTCAAAGATTACATCTTTTTTGTTCACTCAACGCTTAATTTATATATGATTTGATCTATATGCTTCCATCTTGCTAACTTGATCGAGTTTTATATGCAAACTTCATACTATACAGTATGCTAAGAGTTAAGAACATGCCCACATCAAAATTTGCATCTCATTAACAAAATCAATTAGAAACGAAGATAATTTGGTGTTTGGTTTAGATTATTGTTAAATAGTAGCATAATGGACATTGTGTATTCTTCTATAAGTTATTGCTTAAAGAATATGCAATATGTACTGGCCAAGACAAGTAAAGAACAAAAAAAAAGAAAAAAAAAAAAAAAGTAGAAGGATAAATCTCACGAAAAGAAAAGATTGAACTAGAATGTCATTGGCTTTGGTAGAGTATTCTTAATTAGCACCAAAGAAGAAATATTGAGTCACACATCAAATAGAGAAATCTCATCTCAAGATAATTATTATATAGTAAATTGAAATACTTTTATTAATTATAATAAACTCGGTTACATTGATACATATATAAGCATGAACTACATGATAAGATAATAAAGATAAACAACTCCTCCTTTAGCTCACTAGCTACAAGTCACCAATCATATATATGCGATGAACTTATCTTTATTTGATGAGCTGTCCAATACAATAGCTATTTTATTCATAAATGACATATAAATACGATGACATGCATATTTTCATACGTACGTATAGGCAAACGATCAAGTTGTCCTCACTTTTTGGATCCTGTCCTCATTTTTTTTGGCCTCACGCTTTTTTGATTTGAAAATACTAGCAATCCCATGACCAATATGAACAGCATGAAAACCATGAACAATCTCAAAAAGAATTTGTAAAGCCATGAAATGTAATGAAAACTTGTATATTCAGCCCTCTTAATTTCTGCTCTCAACAATGAAGATGCATGAGGAAATATTTATAAAGTACCCATGTATTTATAGGACTTTTGAAGTGCAACTTCACATTGCATGAGGCTTCCTGAATTCAATATTTTTTCGCACTCAATGATTTACTCCAACTGTTGGGGCATATGGTTGACGAAGTCTTGCCCTTCCAATGGGATTGACAAAGTCTTCCCTTGTGAGCAGCATGCAAATTGCAAACGCCCAAGTCAAAATGGAGTTTTTTTTAGCTGTAATTTGTTTTTTTTTGTTTTTCTTAATTATTATTTAATTAAAAAAAAAAAACTCACCAACAATTTAAATTAAGATCACTAAACCAAAATGTTTTAAAATACTAGGTTATTGATTTCAACAAGGTGCCAACAAAGTAAAACATGGTTGGTTTTAATGTATGTTAGTGATGGGGCTTTGGTAACATTAATGTTGGATTTATTACAATATCTTATGATTTCTCAACATAATTGTCTGCATATTCTCATGATTCACTATAAATAGGCCTATATATATAAGAAATAATTTCTATGGCCAATTGTAAGAGGGGCTAATCTCACGCACGAGAGGTCCCCATGCATGTAGTTTTCTTCTTCTTCTACGGGGGGGTTTCGAAAGGGACGAAATGAGAGAGGTCCCCCATGCATGTAGTCTTCGAGAGGTCCCCAAAGCATATAGTCTTCTTCTTTTTCTAAGGCAGTTTCTAGAGGGACGTCGATATGAGAAAGGAATATAAAATCACAACTTTTCTTAAAGCATGATTCTATCAAGAAATCAAGACAAAGGGGATATAAAATCATTCATGGAGTGTTTCACATTGATAAACTGATCAAAATACATATACTCTGTCTCTTACATATTAGGTCTGCTGTATTTATAAGAATAAACAAACTTGGAGCAAAACTAAACCTAAGCTTTTATGGAAATTTCTAGAATAATAAAGGAAATTATTACAATTAATAAATAAAATCCTAATTTAAATAACATAAATAATAAAATGAAATATATTTGATTGCTGGATCATTTGATTTTCTGGAATAAAATCTTCATTAAATTCCACAATAGAAAAATCAAGTTTTTCCTTTTTGGATTTTTGCCTTTATTTCCGTCCAGCTTTCCAATCTTTCATTTTCAGCTCGTTTTGATCTAGTAAACATCAGAATTAGCCAAATCTCGTGAACATGACTTTGTACATCTTTGAATTAGCTTTCCAACGCCACCAAGCTTATTCAAATCCGATATTTGAAACTCGAGATATGACATTTTTGTACAACTCGTTATGTGCAAATTTGACCAAAAAGTGTAAAACTAGCTTGCATCAGTCCCCCAATGCATGTAGTCTTCTTCTTCTTCTAGGGCTACTCAATTGGTTGCTTCATTCTTAGGTGTCGAAAAATGTGTTGAGAGAGAGAGAGAGAACATAGTTATATTGGGGTGATTCGACCACCAATCGATTGGTTTAAGGGGTTGCCGAATAGCCTTGCCAAAACATTTTTTTTTTTATTAGTTTTAATTGAGCATATATATATTTTTTTAAAATGCTAGACTTACAAATAAATTTTACAAAAAAAATTTTAAAACATGATGTGGCATAATATGATTAAGTTTCTCAAAAGTTGAATTTACCTCATTTTCAATCATGTGCTACATCATGTTATAAAAGTTTTTTTGTGAAATTTGTTTGTAAGCCTAACATTCATCAATTTTTTTACTTTAATAGAGATTTTGTAGGAATAAATGGCTGAAATTTTGTAGGGAAGGATCATTTTGGTATAGAAGAATACCGTAGGAACTTATAAATTCATTTTGAAACCATAAGAGCATCTCAAACAATCGTAGTTACTTTAACTAGTGAAAAAGTATAACTCTTTCATCTACTGCTTTTCTATTACACACTCCAAAAAATCCTCTATTCTACTCTCTACTTGCTTTTAAATATTATTTCTCACTCTTTTTTTTTATTATTATATATATATATATTTGCCAACACTCTATCAAAGGGAAAATAAACATATATATGAAACCATTTATAAAAACAAAAACAAACACATACAAGGAACATTCATCATACAAAAATAAACACATATATGATACAAATCATTAGAGCACTAGCAACATCTTCCTTTTGATTTTCCCTAAATTTAAGAAATAAAATTACTTTTTGCTTCTCTATTCTAATACACTTCACAATAGTTTTTCTGACATTTTCCTATTTCAATAAAATATTATTTATTTACAAAATTCAATTTCCATACATACCCTCCAAATTTTCTTTACAAAATCCCAACACATTGTAGTTGTCGCTAATGATCGCATTATCATCTAGTGACAACACATGTTGTTGCTGATGTGTGCATCATCATCGACGAAGTTGGCACTTAAGAGGTAGTTTGAATGACAAATTTGTAGTGACCCAAATAATTAACTAAGCTTAGGTAGCTTAATTAGAGGGTTAATTTGGACTTTGGGTCACTAGGGACAGCTGGAAGAGCATTTTGGAAATTTTAGACTTTCTGACCGGACGTACACCTGGGGACCACCGTACATACGCTTTTGTCTTTAAGTG
>NC_081547.1:20112128-20121848 GCF_901000735.1 Corylus avellana
ATAGAAAACAACAATAAAATCACAACTCTTCTTAAAACCAAGATTCTAACAAAAAATTAAGGCAAAAGGGATAGAAAATCACTCATTGAGTGTTTCATATTGATAAACTGATCAAAATACATAAAATCTGCCTCGTACATATTAGGTCTGCTGTATTTATAACAATAAGCAAACTTGCAGCAAAAGTAAACCTAAACTTATTATGGAAATTTCTAGAATAATAAAGGGAAAATTACAATTAAATAAAATCCTAATTTAAATCATATAAATAATAAAATAAAATATATTTGATTTTCTAGAATAAAATCTTCATTAAAGTCCACAATAGAACAATAAAGTCTTTCCTTCTTGGATTTTTGCCTTTATTTCCGTCCAGCTTTCCAATATTTCCTTTTCAACCCGTTTTGACCTAATAAACATCGGAATTAGCCAAACCTCGTGAACAATATTTTTTTGATCTTTGAATTAGCTTTCCAATGCCAACAAACTTGTTCAAATCCGATATCTGAAACTACATATATGACATTTTTAGTATAAACTCGTCAGGTATGAATTTGACCAAAACGGGTACAACTGGCTTGCATTTGTCCTCCATGCATGTAGTCTTCGAGACGTCTCCATGCATGTAGTCTTCGAGACGTCTCTATGCATGTAGTCTTCTTCTTCCTCTACGGCTGCTGAATTGGTTGCTTCATTCTTTGGCACTGAAGAATGTGTTTAGTGTGTGTGTGAGAGAGAAGGAGAAATAGAAATAGAAATAGAAAGGGAGAGAACATAGTTATATTGGAGTGATTTGACCACCTATGACCTATCAGTGGGTTTAGGGGGTGGACGAATAGCCTTGCCAAAACCTTTTTTTTTTTCTTTTCTTATAAGTTTTAATTGAGGGTAAATTTTTTGAGAAACGATAGACTTACCAACAATTTGTTTTTAAACACTTTTACAACATAATGTGTCACTTATAAGAATAGAATTTTGGAATAAAATTTTACAACATAATGTAGGAATAAATGGCCGAAATTTTGTACGGAAGGATCATTTTGGTATAGAGGAATGCCATAGGAACTTATAAGTTCATTTTGAAACCATAAGAGCATTTCCAACAATAGTAGTTACTTTAGCTAGTGAAAAAGTATAACTCTATACTTTATCTACTTCTTTTCTACTACACGCTCCAAAAAATCCTCTATTCTGCTCTCTATTTGCTTTTAAATATTATTTCGCAATCTTTTTTTATTATATATTTTTGCCAACACTCAATCAATGGTCGACGAAGTCTTGCCCTTCCAATGGGACTGACAAAGTCTTCCCTTGTGGGCAGCATGCATTGAAAATTAGAGAGTAAACGCCCAAAGTCAAAATGCAGTTTTTTTTAGCAGTTATTTGTTTTCTTTGTTTTTCTTAATTATTATTTAATTTTAAAAAAAAAATCTCAAACAATTTAAATTAAGATCACTAAACCAAAATGTTTTAAAATACTAGGTTATTGATTTCAACAAGGTGCCAACAAAGTAAAACATGGTTGGTTTTAATGTATGTTAGTGATGGGGCTTAGGTGACATTAATGTTGGATTTATTACAATATCTTATGATTTTTCACCATAATTTTCTGCATATTCTCATGATTCACTATATATATATAATTTCTATGGCCAATTGTAAGAGGGTCTAATCTCACATGCGAGAGGTCCCATGCATGTAGTCTTTGAGAGGTCCCCAAAGCATATAGTCTTCTTCTTTTTCTAAGACGGTTTCTGGAAGGATGTCGATATGAGAAAGGAATATAAAATCACATCTTTTCTTAAATCAAGATTCTATCAAAAAATCAAGACGAAAGGGATATAAAATCATTCATGGAGTGTTTCACATTGATAAACTAATCAAAATACATAAACTCTGCCTCTTACATATTAGGTCTGCTGTATTTATAAGAATAGACAAACTTGGAGCAAAACTAAACCTAAGCTTATTATGGAAATTTCTAGAATAATAAAGGAAATTATTACAATTAACAAAAATAAAATCCTAATTTAAATAACATAAATAATAAAATAAAATATATTTGATTGCTGGATTATTTGATTTTCTGGAATAAAATCTTCATTAAATTCCGCAATAGAACAATCAAGTCTTTCATTTTTGGATTTTTGCATTTATTTCCATCCAGCTTTCCAATCTTTCATTTTCAGCCCATTTTGATCTAGTAAACATTAGAATTAGCCAAATCTTGTGAATATAACTTTGTAGATATTTGAATTAGCCTTCCAATGCCACCAAGCTTATTCAAATCCGATATCTGAAACTCGAGATATGACATTTTTTGTACAACTCGTCAGGTGCGAATTTGACCAAAAAGGCTAAAACTGGCTTGCATCAGTCCCCCCCATGCATGTAGTCTTCTTCTTCTTCTAGGGCTGCTCAATTGGTTGCTTCATTATTAGGCTTCGAAGAATGTGTTGAGAGAGAGAGAGAGAGAGAACATAGTTATATTGAGGTGATTTGACCACCCATCAACTGGTTTAGAGAGTGGCCGAATAGCCTTGCCAAAACATTTTTTTTCCTTTTTTATTAGTTTTAATTGAGCATAGTTTTTTGTTTTTAAAAAATGCTAGACTTACAAAAACAATTTACAAAAAACCTTTTAAAACATGATGTGGCACAATATGATTGAGTTTCTTAGAAGTTGAATTTATCAAATTTTCAATCATGTTATGCTACATCATGTTGTAAAAGTTTTTTTGTAAAATTTATTTGTAAGCCTAACATTCCTCAAATTTTTTACTTTAATAGAGATTTTCTAGGAATAAATGGCTGAAATTTTGTAGGGAAGGATCATTTTGGTATAGAAGAATACCATAGGAACTTATAAATTCATTTTGAAACCATAAGAGCATCTCCAAAAATCGTAGTTACTTTAACTAGTGAAAAAGAATAACTCTTCCATCTACTGCTTTTCTACTACATACTCCAAAAAATTCTATATTCTACTCTCTACTTGCTTTTGAATATTATTTCTCATTCTTTTTTTTATTATATATATCTATATATTTTTTGCTAACACTCAATCAAAGGGAAAATAGACATATATATGAAACCATTTATAAAAACAAAAACAAACACATATAAGGAACATTCATCATACAAAAATAAACGCATATATGATACAAATCATCGGAGCACTAGCAACATCTTCCTTTTGATTTTCCCTAAATTTAAGAAATAAAATTACTTTTTGCTTCTCTATTCAAAGACACTTCACAATAGCTTCTTTTACATTTTCCTATTTCAATAAAATATTATTTATTTATAAAATTCAATTTCCATACATACCCTCCCAATTTTCTTTACAAAATCCCAACACATTGTAGCCGTCGCTAATGATCGCATTATCAGCTAGTGACGACATATGCTGTTGCTGATGTGTGCATCATCATCTACGAAGTTGGCACTTAAGATGTAATTTCAATGTCAAATTTTGTAGTGACCCAAATAATTAACTAAGCTTAGGTAGCTTAATTAGAGGGTTAATTTGTACTTTGGGTCACTAGGGACAGTTGAAAGGGCATTTTGGAAATTTTAGACTTTCTGACCGAACGTACGCCCGGGGACCACCATACGTACGCTTTTGTCTTTAAGTGAGGATGTACACTGGGGGACCACCATACGTACGCCGCTCTTGTCTTTATGTGAGGACATACACTAGGGGACCACCGGACGTACGCTGATAATAGTACGTTGTACTCTGTAAATAGTACACGGATGTCCGCCCCAATAGTACTGGACGTACACTACTTTTGGAATAACCCTTGGATAATACCTGGACGTATGCTATAGCCTTTGGACGGCTGGGTAAATAGTACCAGACATTAGCTACTTTTCAAAATAGTTGGTAGCGCTCTCTGCTTTTGCTCACGCGTAAATACCCCCCTTACCTTTAACCTCTCAGACCAATTTTCGCCCCCAGGCTCCCAGAAACCCTGTGTGAGTGCCTTTGTGAGTTTTGTGTGTCTTAGAGAAGGAAAGATGATTCTTGGAGTTTTTGGTTTCAAGGGGGTAATCTTCGAAGCCTAGCTTGTTCCTTAGTCGTTATGCTTTTCGTAGTTAGCTTAGTTGGTAGTTTGTGGCTTCTAGTTATGTTGTTGCCCTTAATCTTGGTTTAAGCTTAGGTTAGCGCTTAATTCTTGTTGAGCATATTTCCATTTTCACGGAGGTGTTGTTTTGAGATAGGAGGAACTTGGAATCCTTTTGGTAGCTTTAGAACCAATTTGGGAGGATAGGAGGATGGTTGAACCAAATGAGGTTCTACTTGAACCTTCTGGGTGAACGTACAGCCACATGACCGGACGTACAGCCACGGACCCAAACGTACAATCAAAAGTGTTCTAGGGAACGCCATTTTGGCCAGTTGTCCGATAGCCTTTGTTTTCATGTTCTAAGTTCGTTTTAGTTGGATTTAGAGCTAATGATAGATCTTTTCTCAGTATTCAAGGTTATAGTGCCTCAAGGGAATTTTATGGAGGAGCCTTACTACTCGGGTGAATACAAACTCACATGGATGCTTGTTTTTACTTTTCCCGCATTACACATCTATTTTTCATATATATCAAACATGCATATTTTGCAACTCTCATGAAATACATTTTGGAACTACCGTGAACTCTCTTTTGTGAAAACGTGTGTTGATTAATAAGATAACAATGAGACTTGTAAAACTATGCATGTAAATGACTGATAAGATTAATTGTATCGTATGACATAGTACACTGGCATGTGCGGGATAACGGCCATAGGTTTACTATACAGGTTAACTTTATTGTCAAATATATGAGTGTGTGGACTATGGATGCAATGGTTTTGTGACCAAGTGCAATCATTCCCTAGTGGATGGTCACTATAAGACGGACATCATTAGTGGTGTGAGCCACCCGAGGTCGGACTAGGTAGTGCCACTAATCTTATATAAGGTAGCGTACAGTATTCGGGGCACCGATGTTGTATTACAAGTCTCTCGGGACGGTGCCAACTCTACTGCGAATGGGTCGTATCTCGGGTAGACCATACAGTTGAATTATTACTCTTAATCATTATTATAAGCATATATGATATCTATATCACATCCATAATAAACTGTCACCTCATAATGTTGCATGTGTTTTTATAAACAACAGAGTTCACTATTTAATTACGTGTACATCATGTGTATTTATACTCATTAAGTCATCGGACTTACCCTTATGTTATTTCCCTTTTTTTTTTTTTTTCCATATGAACAACTATGCGGTTATAGATAGTTTTGCAGAGGCGGATACCATGAAGCTTCCGGTTATTGTGGAGGATTCGACCCGGAAAATGCTTGAGGACTTATTGCAAGCTTAGGCGGGTGTTCATGGTAACTAGTACTTATGTGTCATGCTGTAGACTTAAGAGCTTTTATGTATGCTTGTATATTAAGGTATAACATTGATCCCATGTAACGATGATATGCATAGTATGATTTTAGCTACTTTGATTATCCTTTGAAGACGCTCTGGTTGTAATGATTAATGTTTATAGAATCTTTTGTTTCTGCTGTTTAGTATCCTTTCTTTTGAGGAGTAGAGGTCCCTGAGTCTTGTTCCGCGAGGGATAAGGCTGGGAGACGAACCGTGGAATTAATTACCAGTCAATTAATTTCAATGGCGTTATAGTTGGTATAGTCTTCTTCTTTTTACCTCTCGGAGATGAACTTTCTCATGTAGTCTTCATCGTTTTCTACGACAGTTTCTAGAGGGATGATATGAGAAAGGTTCCCCATGCATGCATGTGTTAAATTACCAGTTATCTCAAAAGCTTAAGTTAATAAGAATTGTAAATTTAATCACTTAATCATTACTTTAATACTCACACTCATGTGTGGGCTCAAACTCCCTTTTAATAGGTGAGGCCCAATACATGGAATATTTAATTTAAATGGGAGGTAAGTGACGAAATTAAGGTTCGATCACAGGATCTTTGGCTATGATACCATGTTAAATCACCAGTTATCCCATGTGAAAAGCTTAAGCTAATAGGAAGAAATAAATTTAATCACTTAATCATTACTTTAATAGCATGCATGTAGTCTTCCTCTTCTTCTTCGTCTACAACGGTTTCTAGAGGGTTGAAATGAGAGAGGTCTCTATCGCAGGCTGCCGTCTTGGGTTCGCAATAGACAAACAACAAGCGAATCACAACTCTTCTTAAACCAAGATTCTATAAAGAAATCAAGACAACATGGATAGAAACTCATGTAGTGTTTCACATTGATAAACTGATCAAAATACATAAATTATGCCTCTTACATATTAGGTCTACTGTATTTATAAGAATATGCAAACGTGGAGCAATAGTAAACCTAAGCCTATTATGGAAATTTCTAGAATAATAAAGGAAATTATTACAATTAAATAAAATCCTAATTTAAATAACATAGATAATAAAATAAAATATATTTGATTTTCTAGAATAAAATCTTCATTAAAGTGCACAATAGAACAATCAAGTCTTTCCTTCTTGGATTTTTGCCTTTATTTCTGTCCAGCTTTTCAATCTTTCCCTTTCAACCTATTTTGACCTACTAAACATCGGAATGAGCCAAACCTCATGAACATGACTTTGTAGATCTTTGAATTAGCTTTCCAATGCCAACAAACTTGTTCAAATCCGATATCTGAAACTACAAATATGACATTTTTAGTATAAACTCATCAAGTACGAATTTGACCAAAACAAGTACAACTGGCTTGCATTTGTCCTCCATGCATGTAGTCTTTGAGAGATCTCCATGCATGTAGTCTTCTTCTTCTTCTACGGCTGCTCAATTGGTTGCTTCATTCTTAGGCGCCGAAGATTGTGTTTAGTGTGTGTGTGTGAGCGAGAAGGAGAAATAGAAATAGAAATTGAAAGGGAGAGAACATAGTTATATTGGAGTAATTTGACCACCTATGACCTATCAGTGGGTTTAGGGAGTGGACGAATATCCTTGCCAAAACCTTTTTTTCTTTTCTTATAAGTTTTAATTGAGGGTAAATTTTTTAGAAACGATAGACTTCCCAACAATTTTTTTTTTAAACACTTTTACAACATAATGTGTCACTTATAAGAATACCATTTTGGAGTAAACTTTTACAACATAATGTAGGAATAAATGGCCGAAATTTTGTAGGGAAGGATCATTTTGGTATAGAGGAATGCCATAGGAACTTATAAGTTCATTTTGAAACCATAAGAGCATTTCCAACAATAGTAGTTACTTTAGCTAGTGAAAAAGGGTAACTCTATACTTTATCTACTGCTTTTCTACTACACGCTCCAAAAAATCCTCTATTCTACTCTCTACTTGCTTTTAAATATTATTTCGCAATCTTTTTTTATTATATATTTTTGCCAACACTCAATCAAAAGGAAAATAAATACATATATGAAACCATTTATAAAAACAAACACATACAAGGAACATTCATCTTACAAAAATAAACACATATAGCACACAAATCATCAGAGTAGTAGCAATAGCTTCCCTTTATTTTTTCCTAAATTTAAGGAATAAAATTACATTTTGCTTCCCTATTCAAATAAACTTCACAATAGCTTCCCTTACCATTCTCTATATCATTAAAATATTATTTATTTTCAAAATACAAGTTCCATACCTACCATCCCATTTTTTACAAAATCCCAACACAATCCTCAATAAAAAGCAAAAAGATGAAATAGGAAAAAGAAAATAAAAATGTTTATAATATATAGGGAAGCTTTTTTGGTTCCCTACACATAAGGTAGCATTGTAGCAATCCCAATGTTTAGGGAAGCAATAGGGAAGCTGGGATTGAGATCCCCTCCAATTACTCAAAATTGGAGAATCTCATGTTACGAAATCGTGGCCCTTCATTTTAAATCCAATGGTCTTTAAAATGAGTTTAATTGTCTCTAGTTCTTAGATGCCTTTCAATGAAATCCACAAATTTAGAGGTATGATTGCGATAAATTTGTACATGAGGAGTTTCATCGATTTGTTCATATTCAAACTCAATAGCATCGTCAGTATTTCGCTTGTTTGCAATGATCATGTTATGCATTATTCTGCAAGCTTTCATAATGTTGATGAGCGTTACACGGTTCAAACCACGTGAAGGTCCACAAATTATTGCAAATCATTCATGAAGCACTCCAAATGCACTTTTTACGTTCTTTCTTGTTGACTCTTGGGCTGCATCAAATTGTTTGGCTTTTTTCCTTGTGGACATGAAATTATCTTTACAAAGGTTGACCACTGCTGGTATATATGATAAGTGATCACGTGGATCGTGTAATATCCCCATTAACAATAAAAACAACAACAATATAAACTAAAGGAACATAAAGTAAGACATGCACATCATAAACATTAGACTACAAATTTGTTTACAAAGTGGACAACGCAAAGGACTGATCAATGGGAAAAATCACTTCGGGGCTGTCAAACTCAGAAAATCACTATCTATGTAGAAATTCAAATAACAAACACAAACAAAACTTACAACCCAATGTAAGCTTCTAGACTCAGTAAGACAACATACCAATCGACAAGCCTCCGAGCTTGACAATCTTCACATTGTGCATTTTCTCACCGACTCTATCGATAAGCTATTAACCAAGAACACAAAGAAACAAGTGCACAGTTGAAGCTGTTAGATTATATCATGGGGTTTGAGAATAATAGTCACAATTTAAGACTATTACAGACTTACAGTTGAAGAAAATCACTGAGTCACATTTAAAGATTGTCACCGAGTTACAGTGAATAGTTAAAGACTATCCTCCAGCTAACTTTGCTAGAGTAGAAGTCTACTTGTATCCAACATGATTCTCCTATAAATAGGAGCATGTTATATTGTAAATATCACTCAGAAAAATAAGAGCTTAATGCAGCCTTAAGGCGTTATCCTGTGGACCTAGGTCATAAACCGAACAACATATATCTTTGTGTCACTATCTTATTATTCCGCTTTATTATTTCCGCATTATTAGTTTCTTTCATGATATTAGAGCTATAAGCTAACTCCAGTTTCGATCCTATAGATTTCAATTTTTTATTTTCCTCTAATTTTTATTTTGGTCATAATTTTTTGGGGAAACCACTAGAATTAACTTCGAACAAGCCGAAGCACCAGATTGAAGAACTAGTTACAATTTCTTCGTTTCAATTTCTGTACTTTCTCTCTCTCTCTCTCTCTCTCTCTCTATTGTTAGTATTTGTGTGGTTTGTGGTTTGTGGCTAGAAAGAACAAAAGCAAGCCTTTGGTTTTGCTCCCTTGTCATGTAGGACAAAAGAAAAGAAAAGAAAAAAAAAATGGAAAAGAAAAAGAAACGGAGGAAAAAAAAAAAGCCAAGTTGTCCATATTGTTTTGGCCTTTTTTTAAGGACAGTGTTTTCCTCCAAATTGGGTTGGAGGCACTTCCTTCAACCCAGTCTATAAAAATGACACGTGTCATTTGAACATGTGAGATGTACATGTTTTTTTATTAGCAGGGACAAAGTTGGAATAAATAATATTAAAAACTCTTGTACATCTCATATGTTATTAAAAAAATGGACACAAGTCTTTTTTATAAACTGGGTTGAAGGAAGTTCCTCCAACCCAGTTTGGAGGAAAACTCTGTCCTTTTTTGGCATAGTTTATTTGGTCTTTTGTTGGTCCTTTATTCACAAGACGTATTTTTT
>NC_081547.1:20121948-20131497 GCF_901000735.1 Corylus avellana
TTTATTTTTTATTGTTTCTCTCACCTGTTTTCTTTTTTTTCCCAAAACTTTTTACACTTTTCAATGGATCATTATGAGAATATTCTTTCACAATTTTTAATAAAAAATATATTTCATAAATATGATTGACATTACTATGAGAACATGATTTCCATACTTAATGTTGGCAAATACGGCATTTGAAAAATATAACCGTTGAAAAATATAATTATTATAAAATACAATTTTTTCAAAAATATTATAGTTACAAAAATGATTATTTGAAAAATAATAATCGTGGAAAAATTATTGTGCTAAATGAATTACCATTGAAAAAATAAAGAGTGAAATACGTATCTTAGAAAAAAAAAAAAAAAAAGATAGAATCAATAAAGAGTAAAAAAATATGGGTAATTTCACTTACCCCTGAAATGCCGCGCTTTTTGCAAACACCCCCTCAATGTTTAAAGTCTCTCACTTTGGTATATTCAACTTTAATTTCATTCCACTTACCCCCTTCTGTTAGGATTTTTTGTGAAATCCTAACGAAGCTCCTTTCATGTGCCGTGCATGTGGCTTATTTTTGCTGAAACGCCCGTTATACCCCTGCCCCTTTAGACATAACACATGCCCTTCTTCTTTGTGATTAAATTTTTTGGATTAAAACCTCTTCTTCACCATTTCATCCTTCTTCTCTTATTCCGCATACCCATTTCTGTCATCGCTCTTTTGTCTTCTTGGGGCTCATCAGTTCATCCTTCTTCTTCTTCATATCCATTTTATACCCACGATGGATCAATCAAACAGTGAAGTCAGTGACGCATCTTCATCAACCAACAACCCAATGTGCAAATGTGGGTGGAAATCACGTATCTTAACAACATTCACACTACCTAATTTCGGTAAAATGTTTTATACATGTGGAAATTATATGAAAAGATTTTGTTCTTTTTTTTTCTCGCAACCCAATAATTTTCCTTCTTTTGAGTGAAATCAATTTTTTATCGCAATCCACCAAATTTTCTTCATTGCCGCATCAATTTTTATCGAACCCAGCAATTTTTATTTGGCTATTTGCTGGGTTGCTAGATATAGTGCTATTTATCTAAGCTAGGTATTTTGTCTGAAATTTTTGAAGGATGATGTATTTTGTCTCACAAATGTTAGTTGGGTATGTTGTTGCAAATTGTGTTGGTGGGCTATTTTATCTGATTTGGGTATTTTGATTCGGTTGGGTATGGTGGTCCTGTATAATTTGTTCATGAAATTTTAGGTACTCCTTCTTAGTTGGGTATGGTGCTCCTACATAATTTAGGGTTTAGAAAAATTTCATAAAATTGTTTACGAAATTTTAGGTGCTCCTGGAATAGTTGTGTTTGATCTTATTTATGTTGATGTGATTATGTAGAACTTAGACAACCGTGGATGTGGCTTTTCCAAATGGGTGGATCTGGATATTTGTCAGCATGGTAAGTGAATGGTGTCAAAACTATTTGAGTGGCACGAGAACTGGAAGACTGAACGTGGACAGATTGAAACAACAATCTCGAATGAAATTTTGAAATGCAAGATTGAATTAGCTAAATATAAGTCCAAAATGGAGTTTGCATCTGTTAATTTTGAAATGCAATTACAAATGCATAATAACAAGTTTCAAGCAAAGGAGATGAAGTAGCGGTTTGCCTTAGCATGTTCATTAATTCTTCTTGCTATATTGATGTTTTATCCCGTGTGTAATAGATATTCCTTAAGGTTGATGTTGCCTTGAACATGTAATGAAATGTGTAATGAAAACTGTTGCAATGTATTTTGAGTGAAATGTGTAATGAAAAATCTTGCAATGTATTTTGTGATGTTGTAGTGTTGCCCACTATTTTTGTGTAAGACAAGTAATTTACCTACATTAACTTATCTTCTTGTAATTTAACTACTATTTTGTGTTGCCCACCATTTTTGTATGATGTTAGCTTACATACATTAACATCAATATAAATAATCATAATGCATGTGATTCCTATAAAATAACCATAAAAATCAAACTAAAAATGACCATTGACATTTACAATTACAATCCAAAAAGCGATCCACAATTACCATCCAAAAAGCCATCACATTGGCTAATATGGTGAACACAAATATTAAAATTACATAGTAGTCACAAAAGTTTCTTAAAGTCACAAAATTATTACAAAACATTCATTAAGTCACAAAAATTCATGGTTGCCATATTTTCTTCTTTCCTTTCCATTTCACCTTCCCCTTGTCCATCTTTGCATTTCATTCAAAACCAGGTGGAATTGTGTCACTTGCTACCGTTTGGGATTTGGGTATGTCATAATCGTATAGTGAGGTAGAACCCTAAAAGGGTAATACCTCGTCTGTAGGAAGTCCCTACATATATTGCTGGTCCACCTCTTGGAATTTTTGGTGGTCTAGTAGGCTTACCCATTATATCAATCACTAGTTTGCCCTTACGGTTAGGCTCCCTAACACTCCCAGGATCTGCCTTCAAACCACCACCACCTCTTGATCTTGTGGCTAACCCCAATAATTTCTTCTTCCTGGTTTTAGCTGCAAGACCTGCCTGCAAATTTGAAATAAAATTATGAAAATTAGATATAATATAATAAATTCAAAAGTAGCACATACAATAAATAACAAGGCCTTACATTAACAAGTGATCAGTTCCAACTTACCATATCAAGATCCCAATCAATTCTTGCAGTGGATCTGTAGTAATCTCGTACTTGTTATCTTCTTTTATCTTGCCTCTGCCTTACAGAGCATGTTCTCTTATTGTGACCCCATTTCTTACATTGCCCACACTGGTTCTTGTTGCCCCCTTCCTCAATGTATTGGGATTTCTTGGCTCGTCAACCCTTCTCACTCTTACCTTTCTAGGTCTCCCACGAGCTACCCTTGCTTTTGATGGTTCAATAATAGGTTGATTGCTCCTAGGTTATTGCTCTTCACTAGGCACGGGATAGATGATGGGTTCATATGTCTTTAGGTATTTCTCCTTGCTATAGTAATCACTAAGATAGTTTATGATAAGTGCTAAAATATTCATATTTTCAGCCCTTAACTTGCATGTTTTAATCCTTTGGTTTTAGTTAATTAGGTCATTTTAATTCCTTTTTGTGTTTTTCATACTTTTACAGGCTTTTGGAAGAAAATGAAGTAAAACTAGGTGATTTGGGCTAAAAAAGAGAAGATGGAGAAAATTGGAACTCCTTGACACTGCGATCAATCGCAGGGTACCTACGATCGAGCGTAGTACCCGAGATGACACAACACAAAGCAGGCCAGGAGTGATCGAGCGCATGCCAGAAGAAGGATCGATTGCAGACCTGCGATCGATCACACCCGTGCGCAGGAGACACATCAAGTGGTGGCTGAAGTGTCACTCTTTCCATATTAGGGCTTTCCAACTCCTAATTGTAATAGGTCTCAAAACCCTACGAAATCCCTAGGTTTACCACTTTGTCTAGGACTTCTAAAACCTATAAATAGACCCTTAAGCCTCTAGAATTGATATACTTGGTAAGGAGAAGAAGAGGAGTTCTTGAAGTTCAAGTCTCGGGTTTACTCTTTCTTTTTTTTTTTTTTTTCTTTTATGAAGATGTTTAACATTAATTTTATGTGTAGCTAATTTATTAGTAGGGCTAGATTGAAGCCCTAGTTATGTTTATTTAATATTTCAATATTGGCGCCTTTGTGATGAACTTGTTATGATATCTAACTTGATTAATACCTAGTTTCATGAATTTCTCATATGTGTGTGCCTGATCAACATGTGCATGTGGTATGGACTAGTTAGTTAAATCAATTTGGATGATCGAGTCTTGGGTTTAACATAAGTAACAAAAGTAATCCACACCGGGTTCTTGGGTTAATCAACATAGGGAACCGGGAGTAGATACCCATGCCTTAGGCCTCATGTGTTTGTTGATTTCCACAGTTTTTATGCTTTCTTAAAGAACAACTTAGTAGACACCCATGCTAAATCCTTTAAGAGAGAAAAGAATTAGAGTAGATATCCATGCCTAACTCGTTGCTTAGGGAAATCAATAGCTTAAGGAGTATACACCAATGCCCTTAGGTTGACAAACATTAGATATTCATAATATGATCAAAACATTGGCATATTGATATATTAGCTAAATATAATTAGTGGTGGATATCAAAGCCCTACCTTTTTATTATTATCAACTCAATCAATCTTTATTCTACTTAAGGAATTTATTTTTAAATGGAAATTCAGCAATCCTCGTGGGAATGATCCTGTACTTGCACCATATACTACTATGTTGACCTTGTGCACTTGCCAGTAAAACGTACAATTATTTACCTATTAATTTAGGTAGATATTTGCACAACAGTTTACTGGATTGCCACCATGGTATAAGATGGCTGAGATGGCATGACTGCATGGTATACCAGTGACATCTCATTTCCTACACCCACATGTTTTGCCCTCCACAATGACTGCAAATCGTTTGCCAATACATTTGACCTAAAAAATGCCATCACCGGCATATGTGCATCAACAATGGTTGTCACCTTCCCCTTCCTTCTCCAACTTTGCCATTATTTTTGGCCCTAAAGCACCCTCCATTGTAGCAATCAACTCCCTTTTCCTAACATACCTCCTCATTAATTTATTCCAAATCCCTTCCGACATTGACAGTATTGTCAAGTGATCGTACTTTAAGATCCATGAGTTGAAACACTTAGCACAATTGTTGTGTACTAGGTCAGACTTCGCCATGATGTTGAACCATCCCCTACACCAAGTACTGGGATCAATCTTTGCAAAATAATTGTACGCAAGCTCACTTACTTTCTTAATCTCTTCCATCGCATTATGGAAATCTGTTTGAGTATAAGATGTGGCACCAGTCCAAAGCATGTCCTTCAGTAGTATCCCTTGTGACCAGTGTTGTGCCAGATACTACCTAAATTAATAGATAATAATTGGTATGTTTTAACTCGCAAGTGCACAAGATCAAAACAATAGTATAGTGCAGCAAGTACGAGATTGTTCCCACGAGGATTGTTGATTTTGCTTAGAATTGATTAAAATATCAAAGTTGTCACTAAATTGATATTGATATATTGAAAAGAAATAAAAATAAAATAAAACATAGGGCTTTGATATCCACCACTAATCATGCTCAAATAATATAACAATACGCCAATGCTCTAATCATATTATGAATACCTAATGTTTGCCAACCTAAGGGCATAAGTGTATACTCTTTAAGCTATACATTTCCCTAAGCAACGAATTAGGCATGAGTGTATGCTCTAACTCTTGTCTTTATTAAAGGATTTAGCATGGGTGTATACTAAGTTGTTCTTTAAGAAAGCATAAATCTATGGAAATCGATAAACACACGAAACCTAGGGTATGGATGTATACTCCCGGTTTTCCATGTTGATTAACCCAAGAACTCATGAGGAAATTCTTTTGTTACTCTATTAAGTTTAGGACTCGATCATCCAAATTGACTTAATTAACTAATCCATACCCCATGCATATAATGGCCAATCACACACATATGAGGAATTCAATAAAACAAGAATTAATCAAGTTAAGCATCACAATATGATTATCAAAAAAGGTGCCAATATTGAAACATTAAAAAAAATATAATTAGGGTTTCAATCTAGCCATACTAAAGGTTTAATTACACATAATTAAAATAAAATTAAAAAGAAAAGGAAAAGAAGCAACCAAAAACGACTCCTTGAAGTAGCCTCCAATTCCTCTCCCCAAGAGTTGTGTATATAATTGTGAGGCTTAGAGGTCTATTTATAGGCTTAGGAATACTCTAGAAATCCTAGAAACCCTAGTAAACTCGTAGGGTTAAGTCCTAGTGCAACTAGGATTAGAAAAACCCTAATATGGAAAGCAAAAGAAGTCTGGAGCCGTATCTGAAATTCTTTAGCGCACGGGTGCGCTTGATTGCGGCTCGTGTGCACTTGATCGCACGTCTGCGATCGAGTATCCTCTTGTGCGCATGAGCGCACGCCTTGCTCGCTCTTCAGGACCTCTCTGGTAGTGTGCTCAAGAGCAGGTCCCCTGCGATCGATCGCACTATTGGAATGCTTAAGCTTGATCCAAAACTTCTAGTTTCTTCCCAATTTTGTCCTTTAAGCCCGATATTGTCGGAAATGCTTTCTTTTCTTCCAAAAACCTATAAAACAAAAAAAATAAAAAAATGAAATAAAATAGCACAAACTAACAAAACTTTGGAATTAACAAATATAAGTTAAGGGCTAAAATATGAATATTTTGGCACTTAACAACCAGCATTTCTAACATTTGCATATATGTGTTTCACACATGTACGATGCTCAGCTGTAGGACAAACATGTTCGAGGCTTAGTACTGGGCCCTGCACCTATGGTAAGAGAAAATATGTCAGACTTTATTTGATACAAGTGTCCCATATGAAAGTTATTTAAATGAAAAATAAAAAATATGAGTATGCTTACCTTTTGTCGATCAGATATAAAAGTCCACCCTTGTGCTAGTGCTTCCAAGATCCGCCACAAGTGCCTCCAAGAACCAAGTCCAACTAACCTTTGTCTCTGCTTCTACAACCGCAATGGATATTGGATACATATTATTGTTGGCATCCCTCCCAACAGCAGTCATTAACTGGCCCTTATACATACCTTTAAGAAGCATGCATCTATACCTATCACAGGCCTACACCCTTGTAAAAAACAAGCTTTCATTGCTGCAAATGATACGTACATTCTCTGAAACCTACATGGGACCTTAGGCATTGGTCTATCAACCATAAGAGTCAAACAACTGCCCCACATTTGTGTTCCTAACCATTGCACAGTAATCCTATAACCAATGGTATTGCTCATCCAACTTACCACAAATTTTTTGTTGCGCCTTTTTCCTTGCCCTATACAACGAGACAGGGTGGACATCTACATTCCACTTGGCTTTGACCTCTTTTTGTAAAACTTCTATAGGTTTGGCTGGTTTCGAAATGAGTCCATGCACCATTCAGCTATCTAAGCTGAATTTATTATGTGATTCTTGTATCTCCTAGTGCATGAGTGTTTTGGCTTAAGTGACACTAAGATAAATGTAGACTCATCCTTTAACTGCTTCCCATAAACCCTGTACTTACACTTCTTGTATTTGCAAACTGCTATAACTTTTTTGGTTTCATTTCTCTTGAACTCTAAATCCTTACCATTCAATATATTTGCTTGCTTCACCGCTCTTCTGAACTCAAACGCATCAACGAAGGTATGACCTATCTGTAACACTGGATTTTTCATATCTTCTTTGCTAAATTGAACCCTTTTGGTGACATCACGATGACTTGATATCTCTTCACCCTCACAATCATTGGGAATGGGAGACCTAAGTATGTCACTTGGACAAAGATCTTCACTATTGGCATCATCTTCATCATCTTCCTCCCTTATTTCTTCCACATATGCATTGGGTGCATCCTCTGCATTCCTTTCACTATCATCACCACCTTCTTCCTCATCTGCATCCCTATCTTCCTCATCCTCAACAACACCAGAACCCCCCGCCCTTTCAAACTTTACATGCTCCTCCCCATCTGAATCACTAGCATCAATATCTACACCAAGAACCTCAATATTTTTGCTTAGAAGGAGCTTCTTAGGATGATGGTTCCTAGAATTGCTCACTTGTTTGCATAGATCCTTGAGAATCTTGGTGTAAGATGGCTCTTTGAGACATTGAATAAATGAAGCTCGGGGTTCATGACGTGTCTCAAGAGAGATTGTGATGAAGGAATGAGCTTCAATACTCACTTCCTTGTCATTGGACAAACTTGGAGTTGACGGGGGCTAAATTTGCTCCTCTTTTTCTTCTACCTCGTTGTTCTCAATAATGAGAGGTTCAGCTGCTGATGAGGATGGGTTAGGAAAGGATATCTTAGCGGTTTCCCCATTCTTACTCCGCATCTTAGGAGTGGAGTCTAATAAGGCATCAACTTGCTCAAGTAACTTGTCAAGGTTTAGGTCACATCCAAATTGAGCGAAGCACTCTCCCAATGGGTCCTCCAGACTTGGCTCATTACCAGTCTCCTCAATGGTTTCCTTACTTCCAATTGTGGTGGTGGCTTGGACATTCTCATGGTAAGGATTGCTGGTGTTGTCCTCATCAATCATGTATTGCCCTCTCGCCATCTCCTAACTTTGAAGCTCCTCTTCCTCGATTTTGTTGAATTTTGCAACTAGATGATCAATCTGTCATTCCAACCTTGCAATTTCTTGAGTGTTGGCCATGGTGGCATCCTTCAGTTCTTGAATGGGTTGGTTGGCTATTTGCCTAAACGCATTGAGTGTGTCTTCCAACGATAATTCTGATTGTGGCATTTGAATGGTGGATTGGCTGATTTGTTGCTTGAAGGATTTGAAAGAGTCTTCCAATGAGGATTGATAGTCGTAGGATGAAGGATGGGAAGATTGGTTGTTGAACTGCAGATATTCAGGATGGGGTAGTTCATTGACTTGGGGAGCGTAATTTCCCATAGTATGAGCTTGCCACGAGAGATTAGTATGGTTGCTCCAGTTTGGGGTGTAAAGATTGGAATTTAATTCATTCAAACCCTAAACTGGAGAAATTGGTGTTCATTTGCTCATATGAAAAATTGGAAAATTGTCCAAAGGATGGACAATTTCCAACCTGATAATGAGGATTGGAGCAGTATGAACATGGTTCATGTGGATTAAAATGGTGAGATGAGTTGATAGGAGCGGGTGTCCTACAACTAGTTGGAACATGTTGTAACCAATTAAAATCATTCAAAGAATACATGCTCACTCTCACTCTTGAAAATGCAAATATCCGACATAAAACAATAACAATTTTTTTTTTTTTTTTGTTTATTTAGTTTTTTTTTTTTAAAGAAATAAAATAAACAAAAATGAAACTAACACAAAAACACAAAACTAAACAGTAATACCAAAAATTAAAAACAAAAAACTTAAAAACTCATAAAACGGACCAAACATAATTTTGGCAAAAGTTTAGGTACTGGCCTGTTTTGGTGCAATTTGCGGAGGTGTGCTCGGGCACAAACTAGGTGGGATCGAGCACAAAGGCGTTGATTTGTCAATGGTGCCACTTCCTGTGCAGGTGCACCCGAGCTTGCGCAACAATGGGTCGCACGCAGATGCATGGGTTTCGCTGCTGGTGCTAGTGTTGCGTGAGTGCGCTCGAGCGTGCGTATGCTGTGCGCTTGAGCGTAGGCACGGAATAGGCGAGCGTAGGTGCAGGTCGCCTTGCTGCCTTGTGCTCGAGGCGCTAGCGTGCTGAGGTGCGCTCGAGCGTACTTCGTCTGGTTCCTTCGGCAGGGATTGCAACAGAAACGAAAAACACCACAAAAACACTTTTTTTTTTTTTTTAATTAGTAATTGTAGAAACAAATAAAATAAAATTAAAATTGCACAAAGAAAAATAAAACAAAAGTGCTAATTATTTTCACAAATGCAACCAAGTCCCCAGCAATGACGCCAAAAACTTGTTGTGAGTTTTAATGTTACTCGCAA
>NC_081547.1:20131597-20134032 GCF_901000735.1 Corylus avellana
TTACACATTTCACTCAAAATACATTGCAATAGTTTTCATTACATATTTCACTACATGCTCAGAGCAACATCAACCTTGAGGAATATCTATTAGACACGGGATAAAACATCATACAGGTAAATTACTTGTCTTACACAAAAATAGTGGGCAACACTACAACATCACAAAATACATTGCAAGATTTTTCATTACACATTTCACTCAAAATACATTGCAACAGTTTTCATTACACATTTCATTACATGTTCAAGGCAACATCAACCTTAAGGAATATCTATTACACACGGGATAAAACATCAATATAGCAAGAAGAATTAATGAACATGCTAAGGCAAACCGCTACTTCATCTCCTTTGCTTGAAACTTGTTATTATGCATTTGTAATTGCATTTCAAAATTAACAGATGCAAACTCCATTTTGGACTTATATTTAGCTAATTCAATCTTGCATTTCAAAATTTCATTCGAGATTGTTGTTTCAATCTGTCCACGTTCAGTCTTCCAGTTCTCGTGCCACTCAAATAGTTTTGACACCATTCACTTACCATGCTGACAAATATCCAGATCCACCCATTTGGAAAAGCCACATCCACGGTTGTCTAAGTTCTACATAATCACATCAACATAAATAAGATCAAACACAACTATTCCAGGAGCACCTAAAATTTCGTAAACAATTTTATGAAATTTTTCTAAACCCTAAATTATGTAGGAGCACCATACCCAACTAAGAAGGAGTACCTAAAATTTCATGAACAAATTATACAGGACCACCATACCCAACCGAATCAAAATACCCAAATCAGATAAAATAGCCCACCAACACAATTTGCAACAACATACCCAACTAACATTTGTGAGACAAAATACATCATCCTTCAAAAATTTCAGACAAAATACCTAGCTTAGATAAATAGCACTATATCTAGCAACCCAGCAAATAGCCAAATAAAAATTGCTGGGTTCGATAAAAATTGATGCGGCAATGAAGAAAATTTGGTGGATTGCGATAAAAAATTGATTTCACTCAAAAGAAGGAAAATTATTGGGTTGCGAGAAAAAAAAAGAACAAAATCTTTTCATATAATTTCCACATGTATAAAACATTTTACCGAAATTAGGTAGTGTGAATGTTGTTAAGATACGTGATTTCCACCCACATTTGCACATTGGGTTGTTGGTTGATGAAGATGCGTCACTGACTTCACTGTTTGATTGATCCATCGTGGGTATAAAATGGATATGAAGAAGAAGAAGGATGAACTGATGAGCCCCAAGAAGACAAAAGAGCGATGACAGAAATGGGTATGCGGAATAAGAGAAGAAGGATGAAATGGTGAAGAAGAGGTTTTAATCCAAAAAATTTAATCACAAAGAAGAAGGGCATGTGTTATGTCTAAAGGGGCAGGGGTATAACGGGCGTTTCAGCAAAAATAAGCCACATGCACGGCACATGAAAGGAGCTTCGTTAGGATTTCACAAAAAATCCTAACAGAAGGGGGTAAGTGGAATGAAATTAAAGTTGAATATACCAAAGTGAGAGACTTTAAACATTGAGGGGGTGTTTGCAAAAAGCGCGGCATTTCAGGGGTAAGTGAAATTACCCATATTTTTTTACTCTTTATTGATTCTATCTTTTTTTTTTTTTTTTTCTAAGATACGTATTTCACTCTTTATTTTTTCAATGGTAATTCATTTAGCACAATAATTTTTCCACGATTATTATTTTTCAAATAATCATTTTTGTAACTATAATATTTTTGAAAAAATTGTATTTTATAATAATTATATTTTTCAACGGTTATATTTTTCAAATGCCGTATTTGCCAACATTAAGTATGGAAATCATGTTCTCATAGTAATGTCAATCATATTTATGAAATATATTTTTTATTAAAAATTGTGAAAGAATATTCTCATAATGATCCATTGAAAAGTGTAAAAAGTTTTGGGAAAAAAAAGAAAACAGGTGAGAGAAACAATAAAAAATAAAATGGCTTCCTTGAAAAGTGCTACTACATATAACATTTTTTTTTTTACTAATCCAATCAAATATCAATTTTGCATTTATTTTTCCTAATCCAATGAGGTTTTTTTACAAATCTGATTAGTCATTTTTAGACAAAAGTACCATTTGGCTCCTCCATTGTGAATGTTCTTAGTAGAATTAACACTTCAGCCATCGAGCATAGTTGAGCTGCAACGAGCTTTGTTCGCGAATCTAACTCAAGCCAAGCTGAGTTTTGGTATGTTCAATTTGTTTATTAAACGAGCTTAAAAATATGTTTAAGCTATGTTCGTTTAATAAATTAATCGATCCGAGCTGAGTTAATCCAAGTCAAACTCGAGCATATTTATAAGTAACTTTGCTCGCTTATAGCCCTGATTATAAAATACTAACAAAAGTGCATTTTAATTGTATATGGATGGTCGTT
>NC_081547.1:20134132-20138490 GCF_901000735.1 Corylus avellana
TTAAATGGATTGACCCATTTATTAAACGGGTCAAGCAAATCGTGTCAAGTCACTTACAAGTTGGGTTAGGGTTCAATAGTTTGACCCATTTAACAAAACACATCAGGTCGAGTTTACTCTTATCGGATTGGCGGATCAATATGAACCCAACCCGCCAACCCGCTTTGTCAGCCCTAGCCGGCATATGTATATGTATTTATATTCAAACTTTTTTTGTATTGAATTTTCAATCAGTGATTTGAAAACATTAAACCGAATAGCATACGTGTATTCATCCTATATATTAGTAATATTATTTCTACTTTAAGTTTCAAATGCAATCACAAAGCCGCCGATGACTAATAATAGATCCAATATACCAAGAGAAAGTACAATAACATAAGCAACTAAATTGCGTAGAAGAAATAATGCCAAGTTTTTGGGCACGCTAAGAGTCCTGTAACAAAAAAAATGTCAAATTTTTTGACAAAAAATTTGTTGGACAGGCTTAAAGAAAGTCAAATTGATATGCATTCATTTACACGCTCAAAGTCGTGTAAAACCAACCGTCAAGTCTTCTCGTACGATCAAAATGTTTCAAACCTTTTGTGCCGGACCTTTTCATGTGGGCACGGGGGGAGGGGGCGCTTAGTCGTGGCTCACATTTTAAATGTGATTTCCGTGACTGTCTTTATGCTTCTATAGCATCAAATATTTTCAAACAATTTATTTGGGAAAGCAATCTTTTTCGTAGGATTGAGAATTTTTAACAAGACCTATAAATTTGATATGAATCTCACGTAAAATTAGTGAATTAGTGTTGAGAAGTCTGTTTATTTAAATAAATCAAATTATAGTTGAGAAGTCGGGTTCGGATCTTGTCAATGCATGTGTATAAGATTATATAAGTCAACTTAATTCGACATATTTAATTAAATGGGTTAAACATTTTAATCATAAATTTTTAATTTTGTGTTGAATTCATATCAAATTCGCAGGTTATATCAAAAATTGATAACTATTATGTCGTGTGTTGAGTTTAGGTCATGTTGATGTATGAGTATAAGACTATATAGGTTAATTATAACATAACTCAATTAATTAAACGGTTCAAACTCCTCAACTCTAACCTTTTAATTTCAAAAATTACATCAATATGATCTAAATCGAAGATGCAAATACGAATTGAAACCGTTACTCTTATATCCTTCATCTATTTTGCACTTCAAAGAGCATGACACTCGGCACAATATTCAACAAATTTTCTTTTATAAGGACAGAGACGGCGGTAAAAGTGGGAAAAAAAAAAGATGACTGCAAAAATAAAACGAAGCTTCATTGTAAATGTGAAAATGTAAGCTTTATGGCTTTCTTATTTGAACCGGAGAAAAAGAAAAAGAAAAAGAAACTTCCGGCCCAGTCAACCAAAGACCTTGATCTCCCATTATTTTTGAACTGGCCTAACCGCCTAACAGCCTACCATTGCGGACAAAATACGGATTTTTTTTTTTAAACAAGAAAAAAAAGTTGTCAAAATTTGTATCCCAAACAGGCAGTCCAAATATCTAATAAATTGGAATCCCTTATTCCTTAAAACAAATATAGAAAATTCAGTTGTAAAGTGTGGGGCTCTATTTGCCTTCCAAATGAAGCAGGAGGTCATGGACTCTTAGGTTGACAAGTCGGCTTGATGCCAACCGCCAGCAACTTAAGTTAGAAAGGATAATTTTTATAATTTCTTCCTACAAATTAAGACTTTTGTACCTTCTAGTAAAAGACTTGATAAATTAGCGTGAGATTTGTCGAGAAGTCTTTATTAGAAAGTACAAAAGTCTTGATTTATGTCAAGATCTTTATAGGATATGTTTGGTAAAGAACTTAAAAAATGCGTAGTTCTGGAAAGCTTATTTATGTCTTACTAATGTCCTACAAAGAATATGTGGCTATTAAAATTATATTTTGATCAAAATTTAATAATGATCAATCACAAGTCTAATAGTAATTTTAATAGCCATATCATTCTTAGTAGGACACAAGTAGGCCTTCTAGAATTACTCTTGAAAAAAAAAATGGGCCGAAACTATAGCAAATTTGATTAATGTAAGAGAAAAAAGTAAAAATGTTTTGTATGAAAAAATGAAAAAATTTATTTTATAGTAATTTTTTTATTTAAATAATAATAAAAAGTAATTGAAGAAACATAAAAAATAAAAATATTAAAATTGATTTTATGATGAATTTTTTGAATATTTAATCTGGTGTGGCCTACTCTTTTGCCAAACATAACCTATAGAAGTTATTCTATAAGTTTGGGTCATTCTAAATCCAATTATGGTGCAAAAGTTACTTATTATCATCGGTGAAGAAAATGCACCATTTTCAATGCTACCGACTACCATATTCAATGCACCACTTTTTTCCTTAACCTCTTCCTTTCAATGAAAGACATATTTAGAGCATTCTCAATCAAAGATCTAAATGTTATTTTTATTTAAAATAGTTCTTTAAATGTTTAAAAAATCTCATACATTAGATTAACAAAAAAAAAATGTATAATAAATATTTAATTGAAAGAGCTAAATGAAAAGCTAAATGTAGCAGCACTTTTTAAGTGAGCTATTTTATTTTTCATTGTTTCTCTCATCTGTTTTCTCTTTTTTTCAAATCTTTTCTTACTTTTTCTCTCCATGTTCTCTTTTTCCTAAATTTTTTTTTCCATTTTTTCTCTCACATGTTTTCTTTTTCCCAAAATTTTTCTTACTTTTGATAATATTTTAATAGAATAGATAGAAATATAGTTAATTGGATGTAGAGACATTTAAAAATGACTTAGTTAAATTAGATAAAAGTGAGTTTTGATGAACCATTTTACATAAAAATATGACTCTTCCATTGAGTATATTGTAAGTAGGCTAAGATATATTTAGTAGGCTTAATCATCAAAGTACACTTTTTTTCTATCTCATTTTTTTATAGTATTACCACTACCTACTGCTTCATTATTTTAATAATTTATTTTTATTATTTTATTTAAATATTATTTTTTAAAAATTTATTTATTTTTTCTCCAACTATTAAAATTCAATTGATGTGTAAGCAGTATTCACTATTTACTTTTTTTTTTTTTTGAAAAATATTTGACTTCATTAAAAAGTTTATCTTCTGATTATTTTAATCTTAGGTGACATGACCCATCATCCATAAATTTATTAATTTATTGTTTAAAATCGATTAATTATAAAATAAATCATACTACTTAGAATTAAAATGGTAAAAAAAAAAAAAATTTTTAATGAAGCCAATTCTTTTCTTTTTTCTTTTTTCTTTTTTTTTTTTTTATCAATCAAATTGGCGCGGCTGAAAAATAGAGGTTTTAAGCATTTTTCACCTGCTCATCTCATAGCACCCAATCTTATCGTCTGCTAAAAAAACTTCATTTTTTTTTCAGTGGTTCTTCTCATGGTGGGTGGGCCCCTAATCCACACATCGTTTTCAAATATGATATATTTTAGGAGTGGTTGGGTGGATGATAGATTTGATTAAGCTTTATGATTCATTTCAATTTGTTTTTTTGTCCACGTGTATTACGCAACTGATCCATTGGCATTGAATTGCGCATCTAAGCTAGTTAAATAAGTTAAAAAAAAAAAAAAAATAAAACCTTCTCAAAAAAAAAAAAAAAAAACCTAGTTAAATAAAATTTTTTAAAAAAAATACAAAAGCACAAGAAAACACAAAAGAATTGAAAGCCCATAATGCATAAGAGGGTTGGGCTTGACCGAGTGAGATGAGGCTTGGAAAATTGTGAAGCCCAATCACTTCACCGTTGGGCCCAGTCAAGATTTAAAGTAATAAATGATAATAAACACAATCAATGTAAAAATATCTTCTCAATTTTATTTGAAAAACGATCGTATCTGTTTCATGATAAGAATTTAAAGTTTGTGCATATAATATGATATCAATGTCGCCACGCTTTTTAAAATATTTAACACATAAACTTTAAATCTTAAGCATGAAATAGATATTATCAATTTCAAATAAAATGAAGAGCATCTTATTCGAAGTCTAGCTCGAATGACGTTTGAATTCTATAATTAAGAGGTTTCGAATCTAGAAATAGAAAAAAAATTTTGTTGATTAACTACATCCTTATACATTTTAACTAAGATGTAAGCTAAATGGAAATATTCTGCAATATTTGCGACAAGAGAAGGACATCAAAGAGATAAAGTTACAAATACTCTCCCTCGGTTACCACCCTATTGTGCTAATGGCTAAAAAATTTCATGAGAAGATCGATCATCATTTAAGAGTTTTTTTTTTTTTTTTTTTTTTCTAAGTGAAATTTTATTCATTTATTCTTAAATCATCAGTTG
>NC_081547.1:20138590-20140590 GCF_901000735.1 Corylus avellana
GGCGTCGGTTACAAAGTTAGTAATTGCCCCTAAGCGTTATACGCGCTCATAAAGCCATCCGAATGTTATGTCCGCTTATCACAAACGGAAGATCTTGCCCTCAACTCTCTATAAGTTACGAGTGGATTTCAGATTCTTCAGTCGGTCATCACTGACTCCCCATCGATTACATCTAATCCTAGATCCTTTGCCCGGTAATTATTATCCCCTTATTAGCCATACTCTAAATAAGAAGAAGAGCCAGCAGAGAAAGGTACACGCAAAATTGACTCTTAAATATTTCATCAACCCACTAAGAAAATTACAGACATAACCGTTGGAGGAGGATTCGACGGATACACCCCGGCGAACTCTCTTAACCATCTTTTATCTTGCAGATAGGAAGGAGCAACTATTATGAGACCACTCAACATTAAAGAGCCGCTTCCCCTTGAATTCACCGAACTGGAAACTATTTTAACAGGTGTAAATCATTGAGTGCGAAAAAATCTTGAATGCAGGAAGCCTCATGGAATGTGAAGTTGCACTTCAAAAGTCCTATAAATACATGGGTACCTTACAGGTATTTCCGCATCTTCATTGTTGAGAGCAGAAATTAAGAGGGCTGAATATACCGGTTTTCATTACATTTCATGGCATTACGTAATCTTTTTCATATTGTTCATTTTCTTCATCTTGGTCATCTTTGTCATCGGATTGTTGATCTTTTCAAATCAAAAAAGGGTAAGGCCAAAAAATTGAGGACAGCATTCAAAAAGTGAGGACAACTTGATCATTTGCCTATACGTACGTATGATAATATGCAAGTGATCATATTTATATGTCATTTTTTTTTTTTTTTTTTTTTTGACATGTCCGCACAAGAGGGGTGACAAATAAATTAAGATAAGGCATCATTTCTTTCGACGTAAAATGATTTTCAGAAAATAATTTTTGCATTTTACGGTGTTTAGTGCGACGTAAAATAGTGGTTAACAGAAAATATTTTCTATTTGACCGAAAATTCTTTTTTAATTTTTGAAAAAAATTTTATGGTTTTCACCATAAACCATTTTTCGACTTTGAGCATCTCATTTTCAAATTGACGGACCCTGCTAAGACTTGCCCAAGATCGCTCTGGAACTTCACCGGGACCCCACCGGCACCTGCTAGGGACCCACCCGGGACTTGACTGGGACTCGCCCATGACCCGTTCGGGACCTTGCCGGGACCTTCCCGGGATCTGACCAAACCTGAATGGGACCCACCCAGACTTGCCCAGGACTCGTCAGGACTTGAACGGGACCTTCCTGGGACCCCGCTGGGACTCGTCCAGGACCCGCTAGGGACCCACTGGGATTTGCCCGAGACTTGACCAAGACCAGGACTTGCCCGGGACCCGCCCGGGACTTGACCAGGACTCGCCTAGGACCCGCTAGGGACCCCGCCGAGACCTGCCCAGGATCCGACCGGACCTGAACGGGACCTGCTCGAACCTACCCAACACCTGCCGAGATTTGACCGGGACCCGCCCAGACCTGCCTCAGACCTGCTTGAGACCTGATTGAACTTGAACGAGACCCACTCGAACCTTCTCGAGACTTGCCTTAGACCCGCCCAGGACTTGCCTGGGACCTCACCAAGACTTGCCATGGACCAAATCGGAACTGAATGGGACTCGCTCGAACTTGCCCAGGACTTGACCAAGACTCGCCCGGGACTTGCCCGGGACTCGCCTAGGATTGACCGTGACTTGCCTGAGACCCGCTCGAGACTTGACTGAGACCCAATTGGACCCACTTGAGACCCTGGCGGGACCAGACTGGGACCCGCTCGGGACTAGACTGAGACTAACCCAGGACCCGTCCGGCACCCCGCCGGGACCTGCTCGAGACCTGCCCGGGACATTACCAGGACTCGCCCGGGACTTGACTAGGACTCGTCCAGGACCCCGTCAAGACTTGACCTGGACCCACTCGGAACTTGCCCAGGACTGGCTCGAAACTTGCTTGGGACCCCAT
>NC_081547.1:20140690-20160552 GCF_901000735.1 Corylus avellana
ATCATCTACTAGACTTTCGTTGCGGAAGCCAACCGAGGGGTATGCATGAAATTTTTAATCATGCACATTCATCACTTAGATGCACTATTGAAAGAACATTTGGAGTTTGGAAAAATAAGTGGAAGTTATTGCATTGCATGTCGAATTTTCTTTATAATAAACAAGTGAAAATCGTGGTGGCGTCTATGGCTCTTCCTAACTTCATTAGGAAGCATGCAATAAAGGATGTTGAGTTCCAACCATATGCTGATGAGAATTTACTACCTACTGACACTATAGGCGATGACAAAGCACAAGATGAGTCAAGCGTACAACAATCACAGACGTCCAATGAAAATTCTATGAACATTGAGCGTGATCATATTGCTAATCTACTTATGACCCGTTAATTATTATTATTTTTTTTTAATGTTGTTTTGTTATAAACTAATTAAAATGTTATAAGGATCTTCTTGAATGTTGTTCTTTTTTATGTGTTAAATACTTTAAATAATTTAAAAAGAAAAAGAAAGAAAGAAAATGATTGACATCACTTTTTATTACATATAAGTACAAAAGAAAGAAAATGTTGGCGTTTTGTCACATAAACCATCACAAAATAATTTTTACTTGTGAAAGCTAACATTAAACATTTTTATATAAAAAGGTTATAAAAAAAAAAAAATCATTAACAACCTTAGGCCTTTATTGAAAAACATGAAATGATTTCACGTAAAATGACAAATTTGGTGGGACTGATAATGATTTTTTAGCCTATACTAAAAAAAATCATTACATGTCGTTTATTGCCATTTTTGCAACTAAAGCACTTTTTTAGTTTTGTTACCAAACATCAGTAATATCAAAAAAGTACTTAAGACATGCAGTTACCAAACATGTAAACAGCCAAAAGCTCTATATCCAACAGCTTTATTTTCCATTGCAATCCCAAACAGGCTTTAGATCTAAGACATAGATAGCCAAATTTCCTAATAAAATTTATTTAAATCGGCCGTGAGAGATAACCCCTCACACCAAATTATCCAGGCTGTGAAAAATAGCCCATCACACCAAATTATACCTCCTCACTCATAAAGGCAAATCTAGAGAGAAGAAACCTCTTATTTGAAACAAAAAACATAAACAAACAACCAGTAAGCAGTAGTAGTGACCGAGGAGGAGATGAAAGACACAACATGGTGGAAGGATGCGTGACAAAGATGACGAAGTTGCTGATTTGGTCAGAGAACGCCTACAAACATATATATATATATAATAAAAAAATAAATAAAATAAAAATAAAATAAATAAAATAAAAAAAACTTGAAGGGGGAGGGAGAGGGTAGGAGCAGGGAGTAGAAGGGGAAGATGAACTTTAGTAGATAATCACACATGCATAAACTACATGATAAGATAATAAAGGTAAACAGCTACTTTAGCTCGCTAGCTAAAAGTCACCAATCATATGAGATGAAACTTATCTTAATTTATTTGATGAGCTGTCCAATACAATAGATATTTCATTCATAAATGACATATAAATATGATCACATGCATATTATCATTGGTACGTATAGCCAAATGATCAAGTTGTCCTCACATTTGGAATGCTGTCCTCATTTTTTTGGCCTCACCTTTTTTTGATTTGAAAAGATGAACAATCCGATGACAAAATGACCAAGATGAAGAAGATGAACAATACGAAAAAGATTAAGTAAAGCCATGAAATGTAATGAAAATTGGTATATTCAACCCTCCTAATTTCTGCCCTCAACAATGAAGATGAGGAAATTAATACTTGTAAGGTACCCATGTATTTATAGAACTTTTGAAGTGCAACTTCACATTCCATGAGGCTTCCTGCATTCAAGATTTTTTTCGCACTCAATGATTTCCGTTTTTTTCGACGTAAAATAGTTTTTATCAGAAAATATTTTCAGGAAAGTCATTTTCCCTTAAAAAATTTATGCGAAAACATTTTTATACTGCCATGCGCGATGGAAAATCATTATATATCATTAAATCATATTAAACTCTAAATTACGAAAATGTCCCGATCAAGTCTTAGAGGTATTCGAACCGAGTCCCGCAAGGACGCCACCCAAGACCCACCCGAACCCTGCCTAGACCCTATCAGCACCCCGTCGAGATTAGCCCGAGACCCAAGCAGAACCCGCCTAAGACCCGACATGGACATTTTCGTAATTTAGTGTTTAATATGATTTTGCGTACACACCAAATACCAAAATACATTTTCCGACAACGGGGACCCGCCTGATTTTCCGTACATGCCAAATACCGGAAAATGTTTTCTAAAAAATCATTTTCATGGAAAAATGTTTTCCGCCGAAAAATATTTTCTACTGAAAATATTTTTCAACGAGTCCCAGGTGGGTACTAGGCAAGTCCTGGCGGGGTCCTGGGCGAGTCTTAGGCAGGTTCGAGCAAGTCCTCGGCAGGTTCGATCAGGTCCTGAGCAGGTCCTAGTCAAGTCCCGAGCGGGTCTGGTTGGGTCATAGTCATGTCCCAAGTGGGTCCCAGGCGAGTCCCGGTCAAATCGAGAGAGTCTCGAGCATGTCCGACAGGGGTCCCAAGCGAAGTTCGAGCAGGTCTTGGGCAAGGATTAGAGTGGGCCAGGGCAAGTCTTAATAGGAGGGTCTTGGGCCCGGGTCCTAGTCGAGGAAGTCCAGTCACAGTAATGTCTCAGTGAGGTCTCGAAGCGGTCTCGGCGAAGTCTTGGAAACGAGGTCTGGGATTAGTCTGATCAGTCTGGCGGGGTCCAGTCAAGTCCCAGAAGCTGGGAGTCTACAGTCCAAGTCGAGCAGAGTCAGTATGGTCCGGCAAAGGTCACAAGTGGGTCATTTGGGTCTTAGTCAAGTCTCGAAAGCGGGTCTTGGGCGGAGTCCCTATCAAGTCCCAGCTGATCCCAGGCAAGTCCCGAATGAGTCTTCAATGTGATCAAGTCCCCGAGCAGGATCCCGGCGTCCCAGTGGTTCCGTCTGTCCATGGCAAAGTCTCGGTGAGTCAGGCAAATCACAGGTGATCTAAAACTTTAAAGTCTCGAGAAGGTCAGAGTGGGTCTAGTTCAGAATCCCGGTCGAGGTCTCAAGAGTCCGTGAGAGGAGTGCAGTGGTCTGTGAGGTCGGTCAAATCTAAAATGAAGGTGTTGTGGGGTGGGTTCGGGGTCCCATTCAAGTGGGTTGGATCACAGGCAGGAGTCTGGGGTCCTTATGCGGGTCCCTAGGTGAGTCCACGGTCAGGAATCCATGGCAGTCTAGACCAGAGATCCCGATCTTGAAGGTCCAAGTCGGTGGGATCCTAGCAGGTCTGGGTGAGTCAGCCAGTCCCAGGGAAGGTCTACATTCCAGTCACAGAGAATCCCAGGAACAAGGTCCCATTCGAATGCAGAGTGGGATCTAGAGGCGGTCCCAGCCAAGGTCAACAGATTAATGGCGAGTCCAGTCAGGGTGGGCCGAGTCCCTAGGTGCAGTGGGGTCCCGGTGAAGTTCCAGAGCGATCTTGGGCAAGTCTTAGCAGGGTCCGTCAATTTGAAAATGAGATGCTCAAAGTCGAAAAATGGTTTATGGTGAAAACCATAAAATTTTTTTCAAAAATTAAAAAAGAATTTTCGGTCAAATAGAAAATATTTTCTGTTAACCACTATTTTACGTCGCACTAAACACCGTAAAATGCAAAAATTATTTTCTGAAAATCATTTTACGTCGAAAGAAATGATGCCTTATCTTAATTTATTTGTCACCCCTCTTGTGCGGACATGTCAAAAAAAAAAAAAAAAAAAAAATGACATATAAATATGATCACTTGCATATTATCATACGTACGTATAGGCAAATGATCAAGTTGTCCTCACTTTTTGAATGCTGTCCTCAATTTTTTGGCCTTACCCTTTTTTGATTTGAAAAGATCAACAATCCGATGACAAAGATGACCAAGATGAAGAAAATGAACAATATGAAAAAGATTACGTAATGCCATGAAATGTAATGAAAACCGGTATATTCAGCCCTCTTAATTTCTGCTCTCAACAATGAAGATGCGGAAATACCTGTAAGGTACCCATGTATTTATAGGACTTTTGAAGTGCAACTTCACATTCCATGAGGCTTCCTGCATTCAAGATTTTTTCGCACTCAATGATTTACACCTGTTAAAATAGTTTCCAGTTCGGTGAATTCAAGGGGAAGCGGCTCTTTAATGTTGAGTGGTCTCATAATAGTTGCTCCTTCCTATCTGCAAGATAAAAGATGGTTAAGAGAGTTCGCCGGGGTGTATCCGTCGAATCCTCCTCCAACGGTTATGTCTGTAATTTTCTTAGTGGGTTGATGAAATATTTAAGAGTCAATTTTGCGTGTACCTTTCTCTGCTGGCTCTTCTTCTTATTTAGAGTATGGCTAATAAGGGGATAATAATTACCGGGCAAAGGATCTAGGATTAGATGTAATCGATGGGGAGTCAGTGATGACCGACTGAAGAATCTGAAATCCACTCGTAACTTATAGAGAGTTGAGGGCAAGATCTTCCGTTTGTGATAAGCGGACATAACATTCGGATGGCTTTATGAGCGCGTATAACGCTTAGGGGCAATTACTAACTTTGTAACCGACGCCTCTTCTTAATGATCATTATTTAGCTCTCTTTTGATTCATACTTGCGTTCTCGGGTGCCTACCCCCGAGGATCATGACATAGTATCTGGGAGATGCTTCCAGTAATCTGAGCAACTAACGGGCTGAAGCTTCTTGGGCTGGCCCTGTCCTAGTCCATATTGATATTTCTTGATGATCTGGACCCATGGGCTTGGGTCTTATAAATGTATGAACAACAATTGTTGGGGGATATGGTTGACGAAGTCTTGCCCTTCCAATGGGACTGACAAAAGTACTCTTCGTCTCTTCCTTTGTGAGCAGCATGCAGTGAAAAGGAGAGTAAACGCCCAAGTCAAAATGGAGTTTTTTTTAGCTACTATTTGTTTTCTTTGTTTTTCTTAAATATTATTGTTTAATTTTTTTTTTTTAAAAAAAAATCTTAAATAATTTAAAGATCACTAAACCAAAATGTTTTAAAATACTAGGTTATTGATTTCAATAAGGTGCCAACAAAGTAAAACATGGTTGGTTCTAATTAATAAGGGGTAGAACCAAACATTTAAGGGTGTGGGACAAAATTTGAAGAAGGAAAAATTTAGGGCTAAAATTTTAGTTTTGAGGGAACATTTCATAAAAAAATCATAAATTTTAGCTGTAAAATTTAAAAATTTAAGGGTAATTTTAACATTTTTGGTGTATTAATGCAGTTCCACCCATAGTTCTAATGAATGTTAGTAATGGGGTTTAAGTGACACATTGTCCAGTCTGCATGTTTCATATGTGACTGCATGTTTCGTAAACGCTTGATGTGACACTTCCAATTATCTATTAGAGTATATTTGATTATTTTATATTATGGGATTTGACTATTATCAAATTTGATGGTAATTAGACATAATAATATGGAATTTGATTGTAATCGATCTTCTACTTTTAGGTTATCAAATTTGAATGTATTCAAATAGGATGTCATCTCCATATTTATATTATTCTCGTCTACCTTAGTTCTATTGTAAATATAAGACGTTATACTGTAAACACCACCAAAGAAATAAGAACAAAATATAGGCCCTTTGAACTAATATGGACGTAGGTCATATACCAAACCAGGTAATTCTTTGTGTTTATTTTTTTATTCCACATTATATTTTCTTTCATTCTCCAACGATATACAGACTAGACTTAAAAAAACAAGAAGTTTAAGATACCGTACAACATGCTTTACAAAGGCAGCAAGAAGTTGGTTAACAATTTTTTGAAAAATGAACATTGTGAGGCTTTAATGTAATTCAAAATTTTCCCCATGGCGCAAATTAAGTAAAAGTTCAATTTATTAATTCAAGTCATGCAGCATTCTTATATTAATTCAAATATAAACCTTGAGGAATACGTTCTTTCTTATGAATGAATCTACTGCATCTTTATTGATATATGTGCTCATAATATTGGGTTAATTATCTTTATAGTACCTAGGTTTTCACTAGATTTTTACGTTTTTATTTTTTTCCATCTAAGTTTCAATTCGTATTATAGATAATACTTGACTTATGGGTAAATATCAATTTAGTGTCTTTATCACCATTCCGTCAGCCAAACTAACAGACCACAATGGGGTGATTTTGACCACCACCTAAGGCTCGTCTCGGGGCGGCCGAACCACTCCTAAGGCCCCTAGGTAGTTTGGCCACCCCTTTTTATTCCAAAACTACCCCAAAGGCCTTATGGGCGGCCAAGCCACCCTCAGAGGCCATGGGGTGGTCGTCACCCCACAAGAAGCCATGGGGTGGTCGAACCACCCCCAGACCAACTGCAAGGGTGGCTGAAATAACCCAAATTGCAGTACGTTAATTTGGTTGATAGAATGATGATAGAGGTACTAAATTAATATTTACCTATAAGTCAAGTACCATCAAATATCAATGATACAAATTGTAACCAAAGTGAAAAAAAAAAAAAAAAAAAAAAAAAAAAAAGGAAAAGAAAAGGTGCATACCAAAATACTAAAAAGGTAATTAACCCTATAATATTTGATAAAACCTCATAGCATAAGCCCAAGTGGATGAATATGGCTTTCATGCTCCTGACATCCAAGCAGCTAGCACTGACTATGTTGCAGGAATAAGAAACCAACATAAAATAGATAAATCAACATGCTTGGAAAAAAAAACTGTGTTTTAATTATTACTCTTTGAGAAACCAACATTTGTAACATTGAACAGCCAACATCAGCTTTGGATATATGTCTAAAACAGCATAATCTTCTCAGTAATATGAAGTTTTTCACCTCATTCTACATCATTGCACTCTTTCTCATGAGCAGCATTACCATTAACACCAGAAACAAGCTCAGCTTCGACTGATTGGGAAGGTAATCGCTCATACATTCTGGATCCCAATGGAAGAAGCTTAACAGGCCCCAAAGTAAGAGTGTGGCTAAGCTTCTCATAATTCCATCTCTGCTGAACGTAGACTGCAATTGCAAGAATAATTGCTGTCACAGGTATTGCAATATCCCCAAACTTGGAGTAAAAGTCATAACTTGGGTTGACAAATTCATAATCTTCAGCGAAGTATGGATTAAGATCAGGAGCTCTTATGTAATCGTAAATGTGAGGGAACAGCCTCACAGCTGTGATTCCAATGAAATAGAGCTTCCTGAGTGGTTTACAATCAATCTGCCACACCAAGTTGCCAATAAATTGAGGGAGCAGGAAAAAATCTTGAACAAGACCAACATATTCTTCTAGTACTGTTTCCCATTCCCACAGCATGTGGGAATTTCCAGTTGAGATTAAATGTGTTTTTGTCTTGAGAGGTCTCTGGCTAGTCTTCATACTATGAAGGATTAGGACAATCATATACCCAATCACATGGATGGTGAGGGTAGTAAGAAATATCCGTTTATCGCTAGGGACACGATGCAGTTCAAGAGGGGCTCGTGTTAATAATCTGATGCGAGATTTCCAAACCTTCTGACAAAGCCTCAAAGTCAGGATAAATGAGACCATTACAAGAAGCTTCACTGTGTAATCAATTATATGGAACCACTGCTCGTTCTGAAGATCATAAGATGAAGTCTCATAAGATTCAGAAGCCATTCTCTTGAAGAGAGCTTCTGCACCTGTGATAAGAGGAAGGCTATAACCGAGAGCTTGGATACCTAGCATGACAAGGGATGTATAAGGGACAGAATCCAAATTATGGTTGATGTAAAACAGCTGGCTTGAAATGCAAGCTATTGCTAGTGAAAGTGTCAAAATCCGGAGGACACCCTCAACAACCCTACGAGACAGAATGTCTTCCCGCTGCTTCCTATACATAATCGAAAATGTTTGGAGCTTGATTGTACTAAAGTAGAGGGGGTCATCTTCAGTCCTTTTGCTGGTTATGGAAATTCTTGCTGTTGGATTGACTAGCCACCGAGCTGTTGTGGGAGGGTACGATACCACCACCTCGACTAAACAGTCCATCCCAGCTTCAAGGTCCATGCTTGCAAATAAGATCTTCCACGAGGCTCGGACATCCCTGCAACCAACTAGATACATCTTCCCGACATGTGGATCATAAAGACCCTCTAAGAAAACCACAGAAAAGTTGTTATAAGCTTTCCCAGAGAGTGTGAGTTGTGCTGATACATTGATAAGGAGCTGCTTCTCGGTGTATGCAGCCTTGGTGTGGTAAGGAGTCTCCTCTTCTGTGGTTGAACCATTTGACCAGTAGCGTCCAAACAAGGGACCAACAGAGACAATATCCAGCTGAACATCAGTTTTTAGCAGCCAAGGACTAGGAAACGGATCAGGAACTGCAGAGACATGAAGGGTGAGATCTTCTGAGAGAAGCGAAAGACTGATTAGGAGCGCCTCTGTGTCTTCAAGTTTGGGGAATTTCAGCAAAGACTTCTTGATGACAGTTCCAAAAGTGAAGGGCTCATTCTTTTCTAGGATTGCACCAGCTGCATCAATTTTTGAGTAGCTGTAATATGGATGGGAGGCCTTAAAATAATTCCACAGCTCTGTAGGCTGCACCAGCTTTTCAAATGATAAAGGGAAGTATGATGCATTATCCTTATTAATGCTGGAAAAACTCCCAAAAATAATGCTCCGCTGCTTTATGGAAAATGAGATTGGTATATACAAACAGATCCGGGAATTACATGGACTCCCTTCACCATCAACAAGTCCAAGGCAACCAACCATGCAAAGCTGCCCACTGGAAGACTTCCAAACTCCCTCAGCAACAACAGTCATGTTGCTAAGCCCAGATCTCGTTGATGCAGTATACTGATTCTCCATTGGACGAACAGCTCTAAAAACAGCTGAAACCCTTACAGAACTGATGTTTCCCCGAGTAGTTTTTTGATCACACATAACATTCTGCATATAAAGTTTAACATCTTTAAAACCCCCATCTGTTGCTTTAATCTCCTTATCAGACATGTAAGGACCCAGTTTACTGCAAAATTCATCTGTGCTGTTGCATCTCCAGTTTGGCACAACTGTGAAAGCTTGATCCCGAGTAACTTCTTCAAGTATTTCACAAAAACGATAACCTCTATAGATACTAATGCCACCATTCATCAAGGTATCCTGGAATGGATATGGATCACACGCATTGGACACAATCTTTTCGGAACCAAACTCATAGTCCGATGACTTCCCCAACTGGGACAAAATCTGAACCTCATCAAAGTACTTAGGGTTTGACTTCAGGTTTAAACTTCTCATTTCCCCTCGTATCACCCGGTTTGTTAATGTGAACCTACTCGGAAAGCGAAGAACAAGCAGAATTCGGTCATCTTGTGAAAGAGGAGGCTGGTCATAAATCGGAATAGAAACATTGACCCATTCCCATGGATCCATGGAATTGGCCTCCCTAGATGGCAACATTGTGCTCCCCAATAAACACAATACTCTTTCCCCACCATTTTTCTTTGATACAGTATAAATTCCTTCAAATGCAATCGGGAGTTCGGAATGGCTGGGAAACATCTGAAACTGAGGAGTTTCAAGATACATACTACTCATAAACGAACCATCTACAGTTATGCCCATATTCAAGAACCCACTCACACTCACTGACTTCCTAGATCGATGGGCATGATCAACATCCATCACCCAAAAAGAAACCAAATTTAAAGGATCTTTCCGACCATCAGATAGATTCTTCCGAAGCTCCCTATCATCAAATGGCATTATTGGAGCCTTACCTGCCTCCTGCCTCCAATCCCCATTAACAAAAGAGAGGTCATCTTTGATACTATAAACTCTTTTGTCATCAGGTCTCCATTCAGAGGCAGAAGACAGAACAGAGGCACATTCTTTTTTCACTTCATCTATCCTATCATACTTGTAGGTTACAGTATCTGCTTCCTGGACATATACATTTGCATACCCAAATACCAAGAACCCAGACACTGTCCACAAAATAAAAGCTAAAGATGCAATCTTCATGATTCCAATTGCTCTGTCAGAGATCTGTATTAGACTACTGCAGTTTTTGTACTAACCCACAATACATAAACATGAAATTAAGGACATGAATCATCCCAGATGACAATGAAGAAGACTGGAGCACCGATCACGTAAGAGATGTGTATAACGTCAATTCTACGACAAATCTGATGTGAGGAAGACTAACCTGAAATGGGGATTCTTGTTTGTATCTTCTTGATCATATCTGTGAAGCTGAAGCCCACTTGCTGAACTATGGATCTTGGGTTTGTGAAAGAGCTTGACTTTAGAGTTGGGATCTTGGGGAGACAACAAAGGGAAGAGTGAAGATGAAGTGCTTCTGGTAACAGTCCACTGTCTTCTGAAGATGTTGGGGATTTTATCCCACAACATCCCCAAGCGCGTGAAAAGCAATCAAGTGGATGAGAAATTGAAAAGAAAAATGATACAGCAACCATTGACATGCGAAAATGAATATTATAAGAAAAATAAAAAATAAAAAAAATAAAAAAGAAGAAGTTTCCACTTTTCCGATAGGACCCATGGACGGCGGACGCCCTCAACTTGTCAATGGTCATTGCAGGGCTGATAAATATTTTTTAAATTTTTTAAATAATATTAATATTAATTTTAGTTTATATATTTTTTTTTATTTAAAAATCAATTTTGCTGCTATTTGTTCTTAATTTTTTCAAAACAATATGTAGATTTCATCTCTGTCCGCTATAAGATATTAAGATATTTAGTTTCAAAAATGGAAAATTTTGTGTTGAGTTGCATATAATTCCTTTTATGTGAAATTTAATATGCACAAAACCAAATTTACTTTATTCTAAACATTACTTTAATGAACCAACCTAGTATGCCATTAATGTAGTTTTAGGTTAAGGCAACTTTAGGATGCCATTAATGTAATTTTTCACTTTTCTCTTTCTTTCTAAAGTCTCAATATATTGAGATTCAATTTTATTTTTAAGAGCATTGACTAATTGGAGTCTTAAAAGTTTTTTTTGTTAAACAAAACTTAATTATATTGTTACAAATTATTCCATTGAAGAGTACTTCAATTGGCTTTTATCTGAGAAAAAGGTATCAAATTAATGCAAAGCCTGTTTATTAAAGAAATTCAAAACAATTAATCAAAAAGAAATCCTACAAATACGAATAACTCCCCATCAATTTAATGCCCATTTCTTAATAAAAAAGTTTGGGTAAAGACGTAAAGTCCAAATACCCCCCTCAAGCTACTACTTAATTAACAATGTACTCCCTCCAAAACTTTCAATTGTGACAATATTCCCCTAAACTACCAAAGCATTGTTAATGTCCCCTCTAAGGCTAGCAAAAAGATAAAATCTCCTTATGTATTTCTCAATAAGACAAAAATACTCCTATAAATTCAAAAAAAATAAATTTTTTAATTTTTTTTTTTTTTAAAAAAAAAAACGAAAATTTTAATTTAAAAAGAAATATTTTTTAAAAAAAATTTATTTTTTTTAAACGAAAAATTTTAAATTTTTTTTCAGACGAATTTTTTTTTTTTAACAATTTTTCTTTAAACAGAAATTTTTATTTAAAAGAAACATTTTTTTAAAAAAAAAAAAAAATTGTTTTAGAAACGAAAATTTTATTTTCTTAAACGAAAATTGTTATTTTTTTTTTAACAGAATTTTTTTTTTTATTTTAAAAAGTTCTAAAGAAAATATTTTTTATACCCAAAAAAAAAACATAAGTTTTTAATTTTTTTCTTATACAATGGATTTCTTTTTTTAATTTTAAATTTGACACCCTTTGGATTTTTTTTTAAGTTTTAGGTTTTTTTCAGAAGGTTTAATTTTTTTGTTTATATTTTATTAAGGGTAGTTTTGTCTTTAGAAAAATATTGATAATTTTTGATAATTTGAAGAAGAAATTGTCACTATTAAAAATTTTTAAAAAATATTATCGATTGAATGATAGTTTGAAAGGGCACATAGACTTTTCCCAAAAAATTTAATATCAATAACATTTTTCATTATATATGGAATGAGTGGTACAAGGATCTTGCCGACTTGCGATGTACTTGAAGGGATGTCATTCATGGTCGACACGGACTTTGTAGCGCGTGAGGAATATGTTATTAATAAGTATTTTTTGCTTTTGTTTAGTTAAACATGAAGATTGGAGGACAATTTGGTCATTTTAAGTTGTTTTTTTGTTTTTTTTTCAGTGTTTGACTAATGGTGGCATTTGGCCATTTGTTGGATTTTTTTTTTTTTGTGAAAACATGGGGAGAATTTGGGTAGAAAAAGTTGGAAAGGACAGACAACCTAAAGATACTTGTCGTGAAAAGGACACCACAATTACAATCTCTTTAAATAACAATGCTTAATTTGTAATAAATCTCAAGTGTGTTGTAGATTTTCATTCCACCTCAATCACAAGTCTATTGATATGTTGGTAAATAAAAATTACCAATAATTTAATTAACAGCATGAGCTTGATTTCACGTAAAGAGGGAGAGACAGAGAGAGAAAAAAGAAAAAGGAATAAATCTCATTAATCATATGAATTTAGAATAATCGTGATTGTAACATTAGTGTACTGATGTTTCAATTTTAATACATTTGATGCAATAAGTTTTATGATAAAAAAAACGAAGTAGGGTTTATGATGCTAAAGGTATTTTGCCTTTCTTTAGGGTCAAGGGAAGCCATGTCACAAGTAGTATTTTCAAAGCATTTGAGCCTTTCTTATGCTTAAGGTTTGATTGGGTTTATAATTTCAAAAATTGCGATTTAAAATTAGCTAATTTAAAACCTGCGATTTGAAAACCTGATTTGAAAAACTTTGTTAAGCATTTGGTAAAATCGTAGTTTAACCTTTAAAATTACAGTTATACCTTTAAAATAATGCATTTTTAAATATACACCCCTTGCTTGGAATTTGAAAATGCACATTTTCTATGTTTTTAAATCACAATTGTTTAAAAATGCATTCTCAATCAATACATTTTCTGGGATTTGGTTTAAAATCACACTTTTAGTTTGTGAAATCACAATGTCAAACGCACTCTAAATAATTATCAAAGCATTTGAGCCAAAAACCGCAAAACCAACTATAAAAAGAAAAAGATTTGTATCCCCAGAATCAGTTTAATTATGGTTTACCCTACGGGGACTATCTATATATGTTTAAAGAATAATAATAGAAATTACATTTTTATTTACTATCTGACAATACTACAGTGACAATACCATAAGTTATTATAAAAATTAAGAGTTGGTTAAGACGCCTATGTCAACATCATAGAATAGTTGTGAGATAAAAATATAATTTATAATATTACTAATGATTAAATTGCATACCAATAGCATACATACGATTGGTAAGAGCGTGAATTTTTTATAGTGGAAACACATGCATATAGATGTATGGTTGTTATCCTAAAGAAAACAAATTCATAAAAGCAACAATGTCCTTCCAAACTATTAAAAATCGTCAATGTCCCACCAATGACAAAAATACCTTCAAATAAAAATTAAAATTAAAAAACAATTAATAAAATTATTTTTTAAAAAAATTAAAAAAATCAGGTATGGAATTTAAAAAAATTTAATTCTTTTTTTGGTGTTCTTTCTTTTCAAATTTATTGATTTTTTTTTTTTTAAAAAAAAAAAAAAACAATTTAGGGTTTCTTTTGTCTTTTTGCTGGCCGTTAGGGGATTTTGTCAATTTTTTGAAAGTTTAAAGGGACATTATCACAATTAAAATAAATATGAAAATCTTTGAAGTGTGACAAAATCTTAAAATTTAGGAATAATGATAACTGTAATAATTGGACTGAAATTCCATAAGGATAAGATGTACTTTACCCTCTTAAAAGAACCCATTTAACTATACTCGTATAATTTTTTAAGGGTGTTTGGTTGCAAGATAATTTTTTAAGGGTGTATAATTTTTTATTGGACATTATCAAACCAACAAATCTAATTATAAAGTAGAACCATAAATGGCGTGTTTTTATATTAGCTACACCCATTGATTATAGAGCACTCATATAGGATGGTGAAGAGCATCTAGATCGATCATTTTCTCATCCTTTTTCATTCTTCTTTTATTAAAATCAAGGGAAAAATGTACTTTACTTTCTTAAAGTTTCACTACATTTGTAATTTGGCATCTAATGTTTAAAAATTAACAATATACTCTAACAAAGTATCAAAAATTCGCAATGTAACCCACCCGTCAATAATTTTTGTTTACTCTAACGAAAATTATTAAAAATACCTAATTGCCCTTATATTTAGAAAAATAATAAAAAATTAAAAACTAAAAACTAAATAGTAAAAAAAAATGGGGGGTGGCTCACCATCCCCAATCCGGTCACCCCTTTTCTTTTTTTTTTTCTTTTTTTTTTCATTGGGGGTATTTTTGAAATTTTGTCAAAAAATATGGGGCAATTTTGGAAAATAGAGACAAAAAACACATGCGAAAATTTTTAGTCAAATTAGATGGAAATGTGTAACGAATGGGTCACATTGCAAATTTTTTATACTTTATTGAGGTATATTGTCAATTTTAAAACATTAAAGGCCAAATTGTAAATAGGGTGAAACTTTGAGGAATAAAATGCATTTTTTCTTAAAATCAATCATTAAATCCACAGTTTAGGGTTTAGGGCTTAGGTTTCGATTACGATGTGAACATTAAAGGGTATTTTGGGAGGATGGAGAGAGTTTCGAATGGGCTTCGGAGGTCTCGTGGGCTATGGATGATAGATGCCTAACTTTCTATTCTACCAATCATTCTATATTTTTCCTATCACTTTATTAGACAAACTATGCCTTTGAATTTCGATTTACATATGTTCTTATGTTTTGTGCATTTTATCGAAAACTGTGATATCAAATCATGCCAAATCTTCCTAAAAAGAAACTTTCTTCCATAATTTTGTTGATAGTTATTTTCTCATGTTTTTAATCTCTTCCTTCCTCTTCATATTATGGTGGTTTTATTGTAGTGATCAAATTATATTTGAATATCTTTCAAAGGAGTAATGCTAAATGAAAATTTTAATGTATTTTAAATTACTACTAGATTGATAGATTTGCAATATAATGATAGTTTTAAAAGTCACATTAATTTTAAAAATATACAAGAAAGATATGAGTATTTTTTTTAGCATTACTCCCTCCGAAGACTACACATCCGTAAATATGTGCAAAGATGCCTGTTTAATTTGGGAAAATTTGATCAAGTGTCGCTCAATTAACAAAACGCTTGGTTTCTCTCTAGACTTCATTTGCGAAACTAGAGGAGAAGGAATTTTTGTTGCACATCCGTAGATGGTGGGGAGGTGAGAGATAAGTGTAATGGCTGAAGACTTAGAGAAACTGTGGGGGAATTTTTCCCTCTTGGAGACGGAGATTAATGTAGTGGATTTTCTGGAAGAAGAAGCGGAGGAAATTGTAGAAAGAGGAAAAACATGCTTGGTGGGCAAGCTTATGGTGGATTGTATCATTGGCAAAGAGATGCTTCACTCAAAACTGATTCAAGGATGGAAACCTATGGGGAGACTATCTTTTAAAGCTTTGGGGGAAAACCTTTTCCTCTTAGATTTTGAACACTACTGGGATAAGTTGCGAGTACTGGAGGGAAGACCATAGATCTTTGAAGGGCAATTATTCTGGGAGGAGGATTTTGATGGGCTAATATCACCCAGTGATATGAAATTCGAGACAACTGCGTTTTGAATCTGAATGTTTAAACTCCCTTTGGCTTGTATGGGGAGTGAGATGGGACAAAAGTTGGGATCAACGATAGGGGAGGTGGAAGATGTAGACCCAAATGAGGATGATATTGGTTGGGGTGAATTCCTGCGGGTTAAAGTTCGGGGCAATGTTCTCAAACCACTCCCGTGGGGGAGTACGACCGTGATAGTAGCCAGACAGTGGCGACTTTTCGATCAAAGAGGAAAGAGCAACCGTTAAGGGAAGATTCGGGAAGAGAAAGTGAAGATTTCCCTATTAATGGTGATCATAATGGTCAACATACAATGAGTAAGTTTCATTGTGGGGCTGTGGATGCTGTTATGAAGGAGGGCAATGGAGGAAGGAGGGGCGAAAATCCTAGACAAGTTAAGGGGGGATTTGATAACGTATAGGATCATAGGGGTATCAATAATAACAAAGATTTGAGCAATGATGAAATCCCAGGCGTGAATGAAGGAGTCCAAAAGAGGAAAGATATGAATGACCAAAGGGAGGTGGACTGCGTGGGAGTAAGTGCTAAGGAAGTGAGGGCTGACGTGAGTTCTAGAGAGGGGCCTCTAAGGTCACTGGCTGTAGATGTGGGCCAGTTGCTTAGGCCGCAGGTCAGAGAAGCCAAAAGCCCAAATTCTGTGAGGACTTGGAAAAAGAAAGCACGTGATGTTGCAGGGACAGCTGATGTTGGGGGTTCTATCAACTTGGTAGTAGGAAAAAGAAACGCTGAAGGAGTGCAATTTATGGATACAACTAAAACATGAAGGAAGAAATGGAAGGCTAATGTGAATAACCGGAAAAATGGAAGTGAGAATAAGGCGGAGGCTGTTGTACAACCCCGCCAAGAATTATGAGTCTTCTAAGTTAGAACTACTGGGGGCTTAGGAACCTCCAGATAGTTAGGGACCTTTGCCAAATGGTAAAGGAGAAGAAACTCAAACTGGTTTTCTTAATGGAAACCAAATTGAAGGTGAACCGAACGGAATTTTTAAAAAATTAAGTTGGGGTTTGGGAATGCTTTTGTGGTTGATTGTGTGGGTAAAAGAGGAGGTTTGGCATTACTATGGCAAGATGACATCCAAGTGGAAATTCAAAATTCGAGTAGAAGACATTAATGCAAGGGTATGCTTGTCGGATTCGGAATCTTGGTGGAAGTTCACTGGATTTTATGGACACCTGGAAGTACCCAAACGGAATGAATCTTGGTAGGGGTGGCAAAACGGGTAATCAGGTAAACCCGATAAGACTCGCGACCCGATTACCCAAGACATGAACACGACCCGTTTAGCTAATCGGGTTAACGGGTCTGACACGATTATGACACGAAAAATACCCAGGTAATCCGACACGACCCGTTTAACATAACCGGGTAAGGTCGGGTAGACCCGACCCGACCCGACTAAAAATACCAATATGAAATTATGAATTGGAAGTTAGCTGAGAAGAAGAAAAAAGTAAGCATAAGAAGAAGAATCGGGAGATACAGCCGAGAGGGAGAGAGGGAGAATTGCTGAATCCGGAGATCCGGAGATAGTAGATACAGCCGAGAGGGAGAGAGGGAGAATCAGGAGATAAAGCCGAGAGGGAGAGAGAGAGATACAGCCCAAAGGGAGAGAGGGAGATACCGAGATACAGCCGAGAGGGAGAGGGAGAGCCAGAGAGGGAGAGAGGAGAGATAGTCCGTGACTGAGGTGACTCTGGTCGCCGGTTTGGGTAGGGGGGGGGGGGCTGGCGGCAACTGTGCTGGGGTAGTGCGGCGCCGTAGTGGGGTACTAGGGTGTGACCGTGTGAAGAAAATGTGACTCTGTGTTAGACTTTTAGACTTTTAGTGTTTAGGGTTAGTGGGTATTGGGTACCCCAAACAGCTTACACGACACAGTACACACTCAGTTTTTTTTAAAAAAATAAATTTAAATGTGTGATGGGTCTGGTGGGTCGACTCGCGACTCGGCTGACCTGCCAGACTCGTTTAAATAAACGGGTATGACGGGTTGACCCACGGACCCGTCGGGTCGGCCCGCGAACCCGCCGGGTCGACCTGTCAGACACGAATTTAATCGGGTCTTAATTGGGTAGACCCGATTAAGACTTGAACCCGATAAGCCCAAACCCAATACCTGCTAACATCGTGTCGTGTTCGTGTCGGGTTCGTGGGTCGTGTCAAAATTGCCTGCCCTAAATCTTGGGGACTTTTGCGACACCTTCGTGATTATCAACCTAATTGTTGGGTGTGCGTAAGGGATTTCTATGAGATTTTGGATAATTTTGAAAAGATGAGTGGGCCAAGAAGACCAAGATGGTAGATGGAGGACTTTCAACAAACTCTTGATTATTGCTCTTTGCAAGATATGGGGTTTGTGGGGTCTAAATTCACATGGAATAAGAGTAGGGAGGGTAATCATTTTATAAAGGAATGTCTTGACAGAGTAGTAGCCAATTCCATGTGGTCTAATTTATTCCCGGAGATGCTAGTTGATGTGCTTGCTGCAAGATGCTCGGATCATGCACTGCTTCTTATTATTTTGAGAAGCATGCATGTATGCAGGGGAAGAAGGCAACCGCGTTTTTTTTATGAAGAAGGGTGGGGGAAAGCCAATGATCATAAACATACTCAGAAGAAAATATGGAGGGTGAAAGAGAGGCATAGGGATGCGTGGATGAATGTAGTTGAAAATTTGTCAATGAGCAAAAAGGTGATTGGCAAGTGGCAACGAAAAAAGAAGGAATAGGAAGGTGGGCTGATTATAGAAACAACTGAAGTTTTAAAGGCTTTGCAACAGAATAAGGAAATCTTGAACTCGGAGAGAATTTTTACTCTACAGGCCGAGATTGATGACTTATTAGAAAGGGAGGAGGTGAGGAGGAAGCAACGATCGAAGGAACATTGGTTGAAAGATAGGGATAAAAACTCAAAATTCTTTCATGCCAGTGTCCAACAAAGGCAGAAAACAAATCTGATCAAAAGCATTATTGATGAAATGGAGTAGCACACGGGGGGGTTGGCGAAATTGGCGACATGTGAACAGATTGATAAAATATAGATGGAAGAGATCCCTAGTACTATTTATGATATTGTAACTTTAGAACAATTCACTCTATCTGTTTAGAGTTTTTATACTCTAAATTTATTTTGATGAAATGAAGATGAAACAACTCGAAAAAAAAAAAAAGAGAGGAAAGTTTGCATTTGGGCTAAGCTTATCACAATTCAATTTGCGTCCTAAACTCGAACTTGGCCTAAAACTCTTTACTTGACTCACCGCACATCAGCTCAAGATAGGCAAACTTTGAAACTAGCTTATGTTATTAGTGTTAAAATATTAATTAAATAATTAAGTTTATTTATTTATATTTGCTTAATTTGTTGAATAATTCAACACAATATTCAAATTTGTTGGAGAGACAATATCCCTGGTGAGCCCCAATTCATTTTACACTTATTTAAAATATGTCATTACCCACTCACCTAATGACATGTGTCCACATTTTTCGATATCTTTAGATAAAAAGAGGAAAGAAGAAAGAGAAAGGGTCTTCTTTTTATTCTTCTTCCTCCCCACACACACGTCTCACTCTCTCGCGGGACTCCTAGAGACCCTCATCTCTCTCTCTCTCTCTCTCTCTCTCTCACACATTTCTTGCATACCTCTCTCAGCACACACACATTCATGAGTAACTAGAGGCAAATTTTCATTATTTTTCTTATAAAAAATAAAGATCCTAGCTTAAGCATCGAAGAATCTTTGGCCCAACCGGAAACCCTCTGACCTTACTTTTGTTTTGCAGAAATCTCATTAGCGTACAAGAGTCCCTTCAAAGCTTAGCCATGAAAAAAGAAATTGCTGAAGTGGCAAATTCTTGAACTTGAAAACGCTCCAACAAAGTCAAAGTGGTGAAGTCAAACCGTTATATGCAACATGACTCTTTCCCTTGGTTCAGCCATGATGTACAGGTGTTGGCACTCGATGACCATTTTTTTAGGGATCAAAATTAGAGGCTTTGTTTGGCAAAGTCTTTCCTTTGTTTTTTTGGTTACTGTTCATCACAATTTTCTAAAAAAATTAACATCTAGACATTTTAACT
>NC_081547.1:20160652-20163748 GCF_901000735.1 Corylus avellana
AAGTCTCGGTTAGGTCCCGGGCGGGTCCCGGGTAGGTCCTTCCGGGGTCCCTGGCAAGTCCCGGGCAAGTCCCGGTCATGTCCCTGGCAAGTCCCGGGTAGGTCCCTCTGGGTTCCCGGACAAGTCCCGAGCGGGTCCCGGTCAAGTCCCGGGTGGGATCCGGACAAGTCCCGACAAGGTTCTATGCGGGTCTTGGCAAGATCCATCAATTTAAGAATGAGATGCTCATAGTCGGAAAATGGTTTATGGTTTTTAAAACCGTAAACTATTTTCCTAAAATTAAAGAAGAATTTTCGGTCAAAAGGAAAATATTTTCCGTTGACCACTATTTTACGTCGAGGTAAACACTGTAAAATACAGAAATCATTTTTTGGAAATCATTTTACGTCGAAGTAAACGGAGCCTTAGTTTTAAGTATTTTATATGTTGCATTATTTACTAATGCCTTTTTTTTTTTTTTTTGCTAAAAAAAACAATCTTAAAGAATATTAACAAATTAGCGTATTATTAGGCTCAAACCCTTCGGTCTTTGACGCTTATCAAAAATAAAAATAAAAACTCCGGTATGCTTATTATGTTATCTGTTGTAATATTTGTTACAAACATTCATTTTTTAGTCACTTGAAAATATTTTATCATTTGATATTATCTTCATGAGTTTTTATGAGAAATAAAAATCATCTTTAACCATTTTGGTTTATAACCATTTGTATTTATTACTTGGTTATGAGATATAACTTTTATGACCGTTTGTATTTATTACTTGGTTATGAGTTAAATAAAAATTAGTTTTAATTGATTTTTATAGTTTTGAATGTTAGTCTTTAACAACTTTTATTATAATTTGACCATTTGATTATTAACAAATGTTTTACCGTTTTTTGGTGTTATGTCATTAACCCATTGATTTCCTTACCGTTTTATAACCGTTTGGAGTTAATATGTTTTATTGCATTTTATAACAAGTTTTATGCTTGGGAGGTTTTTTTAACGTTTTGACCGTTTGTTCATTAAATTTCCTTTATGACATACTTTCCAGCACTTGTATATATAGATATACTAATACATTGAAAGTAAGAACATATATGAGAGATTGAAAAAAAAAAAAAAACACTTCTTTTCTATCTAAGGCTAAGGCCATATAGTGTGTTGCAAATCACTTGTTTTATGGCATAAAGCCATATGCTATATTATTGGTTTTTTTTTTTTTTTTTTTTTTTTTTTTTTTTTTTTTTTTTTTTTTTTTTTCTACAAATAATATTCTGAAGTCCATCACCAACTTTGATAATTGGGTTGTTCTATTACTCTTCGTTATTTGGAAGTGCGTCCTTAACGAAGGTAGACACTATAGTCTAATCCTGGGAGGTTGCGTGTCAAAAGATCCGATCGCACCGAGTTATACACTCCGGGAGGCACGAATCAACCTTTAAGGACAACGCTTTTGCGTGATTCTATAGCACATTGTGAGATCTTTTCATACTCTACTTTTCATCTCTTGTATTTCATTTATTTTATTGTTAATTTTTATATTGCAATGATTTTATATCAATGAGAATTTGTGCACCATCCAAAATTATTTCCAACAATTTCTAACATGAAGATGTCGGACTCACTCGATTGAAACTTTCAACACTTTTTTGTTCGAATCGTTAAAAAGTCAAACAGGTAATTGGATGATCCTTATTTCCGACTGATCACCACATCACCACAAATAAGAAATAGAGTCGTACACGAATGATGGATGTGAGGTGGAGTGACAAAGATTGACGCAACCTATATATATACACATTTAGGTCATACGTTAACTGCACAAATTCGGCTTCTCACATAATGGTGGAGACCATGCTCAAATATATAAAAGCAAAACCAAAGATTGATTGCTTTATATGCTCCCTTTACTTTTCTGTTAACACCAAGACGTTGGCTTTAACAAGGAAAAAGCAAGTGGATAGTGGATAGTGGATAGTCGATCCAATTGTTTGATAGGGTGTTCTTGCGAGGAAAATCACAACATGTGTGGATATCCTAACCTAGGATTCTCTTGTCTTATTTGCAGTTTCAAGCTGCTGGGTGCATGGTGGGAACAATGGTGTACTAGTGCTTTCAGAAAGAAAGACATGTTGTAAAGGGGTTATTAAAACATAAGGGAAATTTTACTTTGCCTCTTTGAACTTCCACTTGATTTTACAAACCCCCCTTGAACATTCAAATTTCTCACTTTACACCCATGAACTTTGAATTTCTCTCAATGTGAACCCCTTCGTCAGATTTTAAACATTACATGACGTTTATACTCCTGATTTTTGTATAAAATTTCAACTTCGAAAACGTTTTTTCCTTTTTTTTAAAACAAAAAAAAAAAAAGAAAATCAATGATATTTTGGAATTTTTTTTGTAATTTTAATGGTTAAAATTGACAGAAGGGTCCTAATTGAGAGCAATACAAAGTTAAGGGGTCCGAAGTAAGAGATTCGAAAGTTCAGGGAAAGTTTGTAAAATCTGGTGAAAATTCAGAGGGTCAAAACGAAGTTTCCCCTAAAACATACCAACCAGCTACTGTTATATAAAGAAACTGGGAATACAAAAATATTTTTATTTTATATTTATTGTTCTATGATATTTAGGCTTTAGTGTATATATATGTCTGCATCACACATTAATTTTTTTTTTTTTTTTTTTTTTTTAAAAAAAAGACGTAAATTCTAGTCTAATAAGTGGCAAGTGTCATCTCTCACATGTTTTCTTTAATATTTTAACAGTCATTTATTGTCATTCCACTAATATAAGAACCAAAACATTAATTTTTTAGAAACCAAAAAATGCTTAATAACACTATTACTTACTATAATAAGTCGAAAGAAATTTCTTTCAAACCAACTTTGAGGAAATTTGTGTCCAAAAAAATTTATGTATATCTTCTAATTTTGAAGGAGCTGCGCCGCAATCCTTTATCGATACATCTAGTTATTTTAAATGAGTAAGGTTATAAGCGAGAATTTTGTCTCCCTTGTATCTTTTAAAGGTGATATGACTTATAAAATAAACAAATTTAATAGTAATTTTAAAAGTCATGTTACATTTGAAAGATAAAAAAAA
>NC_081547.1:20163848-20165912 GCF_901000735.1 Corylus avellana
GTGTCTATTCCCGATTCCCCATGTTGATTAACCCAAAAACCCGTGGTGAGATTTTTTTGTTACTCTATTAAGCCCAAGACTTAATCATCTAAATTGACTTAAATAATTAATCCATACCACATGCATATAATGGTCAGTCATACACATATGAGGAATTTAGTAAAGTAGGAATTAATCAAGTGAAGCATCACAATATGATTATCACAAAGGCGCTAGTATTGAAATATTAAATAAACATAATTAGGGCTTCAATCTAGCCCTACGAAGGAGTTTCGTTACACATAATTAAAATAAAACTAAAAAGAAAAGGGAAAGAAAGAACCAAAAACGACTCTTTGAAGTAGCCTCTAATTCCTCTTCCCAAGTGTTGTGTCTGAAGATGGTCTCTTGAGTTGTGAGACTTAGAGGTGTATTTATAGGCTTAGGAATACTCTATAAATCCTAGAAACCCTAGTAAACGGGTAGGGTTTAGTCCTAGTGCAACTAAGACTAGAAAAACCCTAATATGGCAAGCAAAAGAAGTTTGGCCGCAGCTTCTGAAATTCTCCAGCGCATTGGTGCGATCGATCGCAGCCCGTGTGCGCTCGATCGCATGTCTGCGATCGAGTCTCCTCTTGTGCGCACAAGCGCAGGCCTTGCTTGTTCGTCTGGACCTCTCTGGAAGTGCACTTGATCGCACTACTAGAATGCTTTTGCTTGACTCAAATCTTCTAGGTTTTTTGCAATTTTGTCCTTTAAGCCTGATACTTCTAGAAATGCTTTCTTTCTTCCAAAAACCTATAAAACAAAGAAAATACAAAAAGGAAATAAAATAATATAAACTAACAAAACTAAGGAATTAACAAATACAAGTTAAGGGCTAAAATATGAATATTTTGGCACTTAACACACCTCCAAACTTACATATTCCTAGTTCATTAGCAATACGAAATTAAAAACTAAATGAAAAACAAAAAGATAAATCTATCTTTCGTGGGATTTACGATTACATTTAGCACATGCAACAAGCATTTTAAACCCCTAGGCATTCCTTAGAGGACGAGTGAAGTCTCGCGAGGGCTTTCTAGGAATGTTACCCACAAACATTATGCACAAATTCAAGTTATTCAAAACTTAAGTATTACTCAAAACCATGATTTTCATTCATTAGCAAGCTTGAAAAGATAAACTCCATCTTTACAATGAATTGAAATTTTAAAGTTTAATCACTTACAAAAAAAAGGCTAAGGCATCACAAGTTTGAAACAGTGTAAAGTCAACTAGCATCCAAATATGAAGCTTCCAATTATTTCCAATGTGTAATGTCTCAATATCTCAAAGTTCACTGAAATCCCCATTAGAATAAACAACAATGGCATATTTTTCTTTTCTTTTCTTTTTTTCTTAATTATTTTATTATTATTATTATTATTATTATTATTATTATTATTATTATTATTATTATTATTATTTTATTTTGGGTTAGGCTGTGTAATGTTTAGTTCCCTTAAGCTTTCTAATTGACTTATGTAACGAGTGTTGAGTCAATGACTCCCAAACCAGGTGATTTTAGGGCATTATGTGTAAAACACCCCTAAGGAATTACTAACTCGAGTAAAAAAGGATACGAAACCAAACTAACTATGATATTAATCAAATCAAAATTTTCACCTTTTGACGTGAACACTCAATGCTTTGAGGCAAGCGGTCCAGTTATTTAGTGAAAAGCTTATCAATGATCACATACACACACACACACACACACACACACACACACACACACATATATATATATATATATATGCCAAAGTATCCATCTAATAAATCATCCAGTTTCACCCAAGACATAGAAATACACACATCAGAGTTCATGTCATACCCCACAAATTATGTTCTAATGTGCTTGTGTAGATCAAATTAAACATGTAAATTCTCAACTGTCCTAAGCAAGTAATCGACCTGACAAACTCAATTATCAGATCATGTGTTCAAAATTTTAAGCCCACCAATGAAATCAAATCACAACTTTGAAGATTAATCAAAATTTTAAGACAAAGATGAACATGCATATATTTTTGTTTTTTT
>NC_081547.1:20166012-20175972 GCF_901000735.1 Corylus avellana
GATCCGATCGCACCGAGTTATACACTCCGGGAGGCACGAATCAACCTTTAAGGACAACGCTTTTGCGTGATTCTATAGCACATTGTGAGATCTTTTCATACTCTACTTTTCATCTCTTGTATTTCATTTATTTTATTGTTAATTTTTATATTGCAATGATTTTATATCAATGAGAATTTGTGCACCATCCAAAATTATTTCCAACAATTTCTAACATGAAGATGTCGGACTCACTCGATTGAAACTTTCAACACTTTTTTGTTCGAATCGTTAAAAAGTCAAACAGGTAATTGGATGATCCTTATTTCCGACTGATCACCACATCACCACAAATAAGAAATAGAGTCGTACACGAATGATGGATGTGAGGTGGAGTGACAAAGATTGACGCAACCTATATATATACACATTTAGGTCATACGTTAACTGCACAAATTCGGCTTCTCACATAATGGTGGAGACCATGCTCAAATATATAAAAGCAAAACCAAAGATTGATTGCTTTATATGCTCCCTTTACTTTTCTGTTAACACCAAGACGTTGGCTTTAACAAGGAAAGAGCAAGTGGATAGTGGATAGTGGATAGTCGATCCAATTGTTTGATAGGGTGTTCTTGCGAGGAAAATCACAACATGTGTGGATATCCTAACCTAGGATTCTCTTGTCTTATTTGCAGTTTCAAGCTGCTGGGTGCATGGTGGGAACAATGGTGTACTAGTGCTTTCAGAAAGAAAGACATGTTGTAAAGGGGTTATTAAAACATAAGGGAAATTTTACTTTGCCTCTTTGAACTTCCACTTGATTTTACAAACCCCCCTTGAACATTCAAATTTCTCACTTTACACCCATGAACTTTGAATTTCTCTCAATGTGAACCCCTTCGTCAGATTTTAAACATTACATGACGTTTATACTCCTGATTTTTGTATAAAATTTCAACTTCGAAAACGTTTTTTCCTTTTTTTTAAAACAAAAAAAAAAAAAGAAAATCAATGATATTTTGGAATTTTTTTTGTAATTTTAATGGTTAAAATTGACAGAAGGGTCCTAATTGAGAGCAATACAAAGTTAAGGGGTCCGAAGTAAGAGATTCGAAAGTTCAGGGAAAGTTTGTAAAATCTGGTGAAAATTCAGAGGGTCAAAACGAAGTTTCCCCTAAAACATACCAACCAGCTACTGTTATATAAAGAAACTGGGAATACAAAAATATTTTTATTTTATATTTATTGTTCTATGATATTTAGGCTTTAGTGTATATATATGTCTGCATCACACATTAAATTTTTTTTTTTTTTTTTAAAAAAAAGACGTAAATTCTAGTCTAATAAGTGGTAAGTGTCATCTCTCACATGTTTTCTTTAATATTTTAACAGTCATTTATTGTCATTCCACTAATATAAGAACCCAAACATTAATTTTTTAGAAATCCAAAAATGCTTAATAACACTATTACTTACTATAATAAGTCGAAAGAAATTTCTTTCAAACCAACTTTGAGGAAATTTGTGTCCAAAAAAATTTATGTATATCTTCTAATTTTGAAGGAGCTGCGCCGCAATCCCTTATCGATACATCTAGTTATTTTAAATGAGTAAGGTTATAAGCGAGAATTTTGTCTCCCTTTTATCTTTTAAAGGTGATATGACTTCTAAAATAAACAAATTTAATAGTAATTTTAAAAGTCATGTTACATTTGAAAGATAAAAAAAAATAAAAATAAAAAACGACAAAAAGTCATATTTATAGTATCACTCTATTTTAATAACTAAACATCTGTGGTTATCAAACAGTTGGTCAGAGATTCAATATAGCATTTTCTCCATTAATCTTAGTGGTCATGGGTCTCATCCTTAGCAATTTCTCTTGGTTTGTCTCGAAACAGGTCCCCAACTCCCCTTTCCAAAAAAAAAAAAACAAAAAAAAATCTTGGTGCATTGTATTTGTGAGCCAGTTTGAAATTGCATTATACAGCTTAAAAAGTACTCTTAGTATCTAAAAAGTTATACAAAACAAAAAGTTGGCATATTTGGTAAAAATTTTGAAAAGTACATTTTGACTATTTTACTCTAAAAAATAGTCAAAAACGCATTTTTTACAAAAACTTAAAAATGAAATTTTTGCCATAAACTCTTTGACTTAAAAGCTCAAATTTTCAAATATAATCTCAAACACATCTTTATATGTCAGAAAACATGCTATAGTAAAATTCCTAACAGTCTTGGTAGTTGTATTACGCTGGAGTTTTTAGACATACAAGCTTCCAAGGGACCATTTCATCATGTTTAGGTTTCTAGAGAGGAATTCAAGAATTAGACCTTTTCTACCTTTTATTATTATTATTATTATATTTTTGGATTTCAAATGCTGGGATGTCCAATGGTGTTCCCTCAAACGTTGATTTTTTCTATTGAAATTTCATAATAGTTTGTGTTAATTAGTTTTCATGTTATTTCATAGAGTACAGTCGTCTAGGGCACTGTTGGATTTTGAACATGTACTGTTTTTTGTGGAAGTTGTCAACTGATGTGCAAATTATAATTGCTCGCAAGTGCATAAGTCGTATGCAATATAACTTGTGCAAGTGCGAGGTCGATTTACAAGAAATTGCGTTGCAAAAATCAATTTCTATCTAAATTAATCATATTTTAACCTAGTTCTGAATGATTTTGATTTTTTAATAAAATAAAATATAAATGACAAAGAACTAGACAAAATAATAATAATAAAAAAAAAAAATCAAAAGATAAAATACTAAAGTTGTGGAATTCATACTCACCAATTCAGAACAATTTCACGTTCATCAATAAAATCTGAAGTTCGCATAAATAAAATCCTATGTATGTTTTGCTATGATTCACAAATCAATTAAATCATCTAATATATCTATCCTTTATACAAATCACAAAAGATATCCAGATTAAACCAAACCATCAATTGTATCCGTCGAACAAATCACAAATAGATATCCAATTTTATTTTAATAAAGATCCAAGCAAACAATCACATGAAATTCTCCTAAATCATCACATGTATCTGGGAATCACAATACATATCCAAGAGTAATCTCAATAATTGAACTAAAGCAAAACAATTGAGACCTTAAAAATCCAATAAATCAGAAAAATATTTACTTACATGAAAGTGCATTCTTCATCGGTGAGGCTTCATCCTCAACCTTAGTTGAGGATTTAGATCCACATGATTGAAAATAAATCTAAACCTGAGGAAAACTAAACTGAAATGGAGAAAAACGGTAAAGAAGTTCGGACTTGTCACCAGCCGCCTCTGCTTGAAGCTTCACATTGTATTTATACGGGCCTCTAGGGTTTAAAACCCTAAAATTCGTGTCTAAATGAGTTTCTGCCAATGCGCTCGATCGCACACTAGGTGCGCTTGAGCACACTCGAGCGTGAGATTTCTCCTGCAGCACATGTGTGCTCGTGCGCTGGTGCGAGTCTTGGTCGTGGGTGCGCCCAATCGCATGGCCAATGCTCTCGAGCGCACCAACGCATGTAGAACCATTTGCTGCGCATTTGTGCTCACGCGATGCTGCTCCTTGGTGGCTTTCTTCCAAAATTCCATATTTTTCACTTTAAATGCGCAATTTTCCTTCAACAACCTAAAAACACTGAAAACATAAAACTAACACAAAGCATTACATTTCGACATAGCTAAAGGATTTGGCACACATCATCAACAATAAGGAATCATACGACATAGTTTGATTGTTTAAAGTCGATGATCGGGCTTGTTTGGGTTTGCGATTTTTTTCTATTATATTGAACTGAATTCAAAATTACGAATATCGAGGAGGAAAATGAGTTGAGATTATGTTTAGGTTGTTTGAAGAATATAAAATTTTGAATAAAGTCGAAAATTTTTGAGTTGAGTTGAGTGTTAGTGGTGTCAAATCAACTGAAAATTAAAAGATTAAAAAAAAAAAAAAAATAGAAGAATTGAGAATAATTGTCTTCCCAAACAAGCCCAAATTACTATTTTTTTTTTAGTTATTGTCCTTCACGTGACAAGTATCCAATCAGCCATTTTTAAGGAGTTCTTCACTTTAAAAAGAGATCCCACTCTAAAATCAAGTTTCATTATCATTATCTCCCTAGATTTTCCATTCAAAATTTTCTCTTAAAACAGATTTACTTGCCTAACCATCGGAGTATTTTTTGTTTTTTAGAAACAGGTGATTTTTCAGTGACTTTTTCTCTTTTTTGCACGAGCCTGTCGACCGGTCTATCCATTCAAAAATATACTTTGTTGGGTAATGGATTAGACATAAATACCCAATGGGCCCCTAGTCGTTATTTACACCATGTCGGCCCATCAAAGAAAGGCCTAGGCCGAAGCCGGACTAGCCCACCGAGGGCAAAAAAAGGATTCAAAGTTTTTAAGGGAAGCCATGTTCATAAATGAAAGTGGCTTACCCTACTACACCAACCCGAGGACCACGTTCATACAGAACGTGGTCTAACTGGTAGTGCCAAATCATGCCACATCGCCAAGCAAACACGTCCGAGAAATGATTGGCCATCCACATTCTATACGAACATGGCCAAACCATTAACACACATAACCCACGATCCCCACTATCCATGACTTCAGAACTGCGCACAGTGGATACTCGGGAATGTGGGGCCGAGAAATCAGTGACACCAACCTCTACTTGATGACTATAAAAGAAAAGTTCCAACCAGCTATTGGGTTAATCACTCTCAAGCTATTTTGCTCACTTGCTCTCTCTCTCTCGAATCATCAATTGACTTAGGCATCGTAGCTATCCGGCACCCCCCGTCAAGCTCCTATCCTATTTCCTTGTTTTGCATACTAGCATCTCTCAGACTCCGTACATTGTCATCCCTAAAAAAATTGTCATCAATAGTTTGGCGCTGTCTATGGGAACGAGGCTATCTCATTTCCTATAAACAAATCCAAAATGGTGACTACACGTTCAAGGGACTTTCGGGAGCAAGATAGTCTTGAAGAAATCATTCACGCTGGACAACCTGGAACCTCAGTTGATCCGAATGGTCGGATTGCCTCGTTGGAGGATCATATGAAGTGTATGTCTAAGGAGATGCAGACCCTATAAGGATCTTATTTCCCGACTCCCCCTGAGGAAGGATAGGGAAAGTGAAGAGAGACGCAAGGACAAACGAGGAGAGAATGATCGAGAGAGCTCCGCTCGAGATCTCAAAGAAACCATGCAGGGTGGTTCTGTACATCCGAAAGAAAAGGAGCTAGAGACTCACAATGTCGATGATGATGTGAAGGACTTGAAACTCAAGTACGCAGAGATTGCTCGGCAGATGGCTCAGGGAGGAGCATACCGATCTATTGTGGACGGTCTGATGCAAAATACCCACTTGCCGTTCACCGATCGTATGATGAGGTTCCTTTTACCCGAGAAGTTCAAAGTCCCACACATCGACATATATGATGGGAATGGAGATCCGGAGGATCATATGGAGAGTTTTCGAGCTCACCTTGTTCTCCATGATACTCTCGATGAGATTGCATGCCAAACTTTTCCTTTAACCTTGAAAGGAAGTGCCCGAGAATGGTTCGGGAAGCTCATTCCTAAGTCCGTGGACAACTTTGAGTTTCTCAGACGCTAGTTCTTGACTCAGTTCTTGGCGATTCGAAAAAGGAAGAAAGCTCATGCATACTTGTTGTCTTTAACTCAGGGAAAATTTGAGTCCTTGAAAGACTACATGATTAGGTTCAGTCGGGAAAAGGTGAGTGTGGAGAACCTGGAGGATAATCAAAACAAAAGGCCTATTGATGGCTGAGCTGGCTCGAAGACCTGCTACAACTCTCCTCCAATTCATGAGCAAACCAGAAGAGTTCATGAATTAGGAAGAAACCGTCAATGTCCTGCTAAAGTCAAAAAGGGAAAGGTGGCCAAGGTGAGGCCAGCAGCAGCAGAAGGATAGTTGGAGAATTGGGAAAGAAGAGGGAGTTCTTAAAAGCTGGAAACAGAAGCCCAAAGATACCTGCATAGAAGGTTGCTACCCCATTTTATCAACGGGAACATAAATTGACACCACTGAATACGAGTGTAACTGAAGTATTCATGGAAATCAAAAGGGATCGAAACTTCCTATGGCCAACAAAGATAAGGGCTCCACCTCAGATTCGCAACAACCAGAAGTTTTACGATTATCACAACGACCACGGTCACACAACCAAGAGTGCATATCTTTCCGGTTTGAGATAGAGAATTTCACCAAGAATGGTAGATTGGTGAGATTCTTAGCTGAAGAAAGAGAGAGGGAAAGAAACCCACGAGAGAATCAGCCTATGCAGATAGAGGCATGTAATGATGGTCCTAGGCGAGGACATGATGAGCAGAGGCGAAGGTGTGATGAGCTAAGGAGAGGTCGGGATGACCAATAGAATCCTTTGAATCAGGATGTGATGGTCGAGATCCACACAATCTCATGAGGATTAGCTGACGGAGGAGAATCCAAATCTGCAAGGAAGGCTCATGTGAGGAAGGTGAATGTAGAGGAGATTCTTCTTTTTGAAAGGCCCTCAAAAGCCTTAAAGAAAGATCCGATGATTCTATCATTCTTCAAGGAGGATGAAGCCAATTTCGATGCCCCAAGATGATGCATTAGTGGTGACCATGATGGTAGCTAACCACGCTATCCATCGGATCTTAGTTGAAAATGAAAGCTCAGCCGATATCTTGTATTGACAGGTTTTCAAACACATGAATATAGATCGGGAAAGGACCAAACCGTTCGGATCACTGCTAGTAGGATTTGCTTGAGAGAATGTTTAACCGGTCGGGCTGATTCTCTTCTTGTCACAGCAGGAACAAGCCCTAAACAAGCAACTATAACGGTGGATTTTTTAGTCATTGAACGGCCATCTGCTTACAATTGGATCATGGGGCGATCATCATTAAATATGTTGAAGGCTGCAACTTCAACTTACCACCTGAAGATTAAGTTTCCGACCAAATAAGGGGTTGGGGAAGTAAAAGGAGATTAAGTGGCACTAAGAAAAAGCTATAACACATCGGTAAAGAAACCCTCGGGGTCTGCTACTTTAACTATCAGTAACGTGTGTAGCAAGATGGAGGGCAAGCCGAATGGTGAGCTAGCTGTTGCGCAAATATCCACCTAAATTAATAGGGGAATAAATGTACGTTTTAACTCGCAAGTGTACAAGATCAAAATAATAGTATAGGGTGCAAGTACGAGATCATTCCCACGAGGATTGTGTAAATTATGCTTAAAATTAATTCCGCAAATAAAACAAGATGAAAGATTGATTTTTGATTTAATAAAGATAAAAGGTAGGGCCTTGATATTCTCCACTAATCATACTCAAATAATATAACAATATGCCAATGTTTCAATCATATCAAGATCACTTAATGTTTGCCAACCTAAGGGTATGAGTGTATACTCCTTAAGCTATAGATCTCCCTAACCAACGAATTAGACATGGGTGTATCTCTAATTCTATTATTTCTTAAAGGATTTAGCATAGGTGTACACTAAGTTGTTCTTTAAGAAAACATAATTCAATGGAAAGCGATAAACACATGAGGTCTAAGGCATGGGTGTATACTTCCGGTTCCCCATGTTGATTATCCCAAGAATCCGCAAAGATATATTTTTTCACTCTATTAAGCCCAGGACTCGATCGCACAAATTGACTTAAATAACTAATCCATACCACATGCATATGATGGCCAAACACATTCATATGAGAAATTCAATAAAGCATGAAATAATTAAGTTAAGCATCATAATATGATTATCATATAGGCGTCAATATTGATATATTAAAGAGACATGATTAGCGCTTCAGTCTAGCCCTACTAAAGTATTTAGTTACACATAAATTTGATGCTAAACATCTTCATAAGAAAATAAAAAGGAAAAAAATAAATTCGAAAAACGCTTCTTGAAGAGCCATAAATTCTTCTCCTAGAGATTGTGTATTGAATTCTGTATTTAGAGGCCTATTTATAGACTTAGAAAAACCCTAGAAGCCCCTAGAAACCCTAATACAATCGGAGGTCTAAGTCCTAGTTCAACTAGGACTTGGAAAACCCTAGCTGATGTGGAAAAGCCTCTTTCTGAAACTGGGCGCCTCGGGTGCACTCGATCCTAAGGGAGGTGCGCTCGAGCGCACCTCTGCGATCGATCTTACAACTTTCTGAAAGTGCACGCCTATGCTCGTTCTCTTGGTCTCTTGCACTTGAGCGCAAGTCTTCTACGATCAAGCGCATATGCGCTCGATCCTATTGTCTTGTGCTCGATCCAAAAGCTTCCAGAATTTTCCCAAATTGCCCTTTTGAGCCCAGAACTTCCAGAAACACTTCATTTTCTTCCATGACCTACAAAAACATAAAAAACACAAAAAAGGAAGTAAAATAGCACAAACTAACAAAGCTAAGAGATTAACAAATATAAATTAAGGGGCTAAAATATGGATATTTTAGCACATAACACCAACTGAGGAGTTAGAAGAAGTTCTGATGGGGGAAGGAAAAGTTGTGAAGATTAGTTCACGATTAACCCCAGAAATCTGAGAAGGCTTGGTCAGCTTTCTTCAGGAAAACATGAAGGTGTTTGCATGGACACATGAAGACATGCCAAGGATTAGCCCAAAAGAAATTGTTAACCAGCTAAATGTAGATCTAGCTATAAAACTGGTGAAGCAAAAAAGGAGGAAGTTCGCTCTCGAGTGAAATATGGCCATCGCTGAAGAGATGGAAAAATTGCTGCTAGCCAGATTCATAGAAGATGTATACTATCCTGACTGGTTGGCCAATGTGGTGTTGGTCAAGAAATCGAGTAGAAGTGGAGGATGTGTGTGGACTTCACCAACCTGATCAAGGCATGCCCAAAAGATAGCTTTCCACTACCACGAATTGACTCGTTGGTGCATTCAATGGCTGGATACAAGCTACTTAGTTTTATGGATGCTTTTTCTGGTTACAACCAAATTTACATGCATGAAGTTGACCAAGAGAAGATTGCCTTCATTATTGACCGAGGCTTGTACTGCTATAAAGTCATGCCATTCGTCTTAAAAAATGCAAGGGCCATTTATCAGAGGTTGGTGAACAAAATGTTTAGGGAGCAAATTGGGACAAACATGGAAATATACGTAGATGACATGCTGGTCAAAAGTGTGTTACCTCTCAATCACTCAGATGATTTGCAAGAAACATTCAAGCCGTTGAAGCAATATGGCTTGAAGTTGAACCCTGCCAAGTGTGCCTTTAGGGTTTCATCGGCGAAGTTCCTTGGGAATACGGTGTCATATCAAGGAATAGAGGCCCATCCCGAAAGGATACAAGCAGTACTGGATATACAATCCCCAAAGAATACCAAGAAGCTCCAACAATTAACGAGAAGGATTGCGGCACTAAACAGATTCATTTCTCGGTCCATCGACAAATGAGTGGTCGGAGGAGTGTGAACCCTAAACCCTAAAATCTTAAGAAAAGCATTTGAGTGGTCAGAGGAGTGCGAACAAGCTTTTGAGCAACAGAAGAGTTATCTAGCCAAACCACCTCTATTGAGCAGGACAATCCAGGGTGAAGTGTTGTACCTGTATTTGGCCGTGTTCCCAATTGTGGTTTGTGCATCATTAATCAGAGAGGAGGATGCCATACAAAACCGGTATATTTTAGCCGAGCTTTTAGGGGAGTCGAGGAAAGGTATATGCAAAAGGAGAAATTGGCCTTTTCCTTAGTAGTTGCATCGAGAAAGCTTTGGCCATATTTTCAGGCCCACTCAATCAAAGCCCTAACCGAGTATCCATTAAAAAATGTGCTTCAGAAGCTAGATCTGTCAGGAAGATGAGCAAATTGGGCATTCAAGCTCGGGCAGTTTGATATTGAAACATCCCTCGGAATGCCATCAAAGGCCAAGTCCTTGCAGATTTCTTGGCAGAGTTCACCAATCTGCCAGAATCAT
>NC_081547.1:20176072-20203370 GCF_901000735.1 Corylus avellana
CGAGGAAGATGTTCAAATTCTGCTCCAGCTAGCCATAATCGAGGGGATATTGGTTCTAACATTGGAAGTAATGCCGACATGGGCATTTAAAATAATGGAGTACTTGGAGAAACGATTTCTTCCAACCAACTGTAAAAATGCAGTACAATTGAGGACAAAAGCTACTCGGTTTACTATGGTGGATGGAACTCTCTATAATGAGGTTTCATGCTAACTCTTCTCAAGTGTATCTCTAAAGAGGAGGGAGATTATGTTTTTCGGAAAATTCACGTAGGAATATGTGGGAGTCATTTGGGAGTGAGGACATTGGCACACAAGGCCGTGACACCCGGCTTTTATTTTCCAAACATGCATTAGGATTCAATGCAAACGGTCATAAATTGTGACAACTACCAATTTTTCGTAAATATATCCAAGCAACCTCCCGAGGACCATGGCCCTTCTCACAATGGGTGGTAGACATAGTAGGACCGTTACCCTGAGGAAAGGGGGGTTTTCGGTTTACAGTGGTAGTCGTTGATTATTTCACTAAATAGGTAGAAGTAGAAGCCTTGGTGAATATAATGGCCAAATGTATGGAAACGTTCCTGTGGAAGAACGTGGTCTGTTGGTATGGAATCTCGCACTCATTTCTCACTAATAACGGAAAGCAATTCGATTGTGACTCATTCTGAGAATGGTATGCAAAACTCCATATCAGAAATTACTTCTCATCCCCGGGACATCCCAAGCAAACGGACAAGTTGAAGCTACCAACAAAACGATTTTCAAGATTTTGAAGAAAAAGCTTGGTGAGCGAAAAGGAGAATAGGCCGAAGATCTCCTAGAAGTTCTATGGGCGTCCAGGACCATAAAGAGAACTCCAACCAAGGAGACTCCCTATGCTTTGCCTTTCAGAATAGATCCAATAATTCCAGCCAAAGTTGGATCAGAAAGCTTCCGAGTAGAATCCCTTCGGCCAAAAAGCAATGACGAAGGCATTAGGTTGCATTTGGACCTATTGCAAGAGAGAAGAGATCACACCCAAGTTAATATGGCAGCTTGCTAAGAGAAGGTAGCTTGATACTTCAACTAGAAGGTCAAGCACTAAAGCTTCAAGTTGGGAGACTTAGTCTTGTGAAAAGTTACTATCGCCACCAAGGATCCGGCCGAGGGAAAGCTAGCCCTAAATTGGGAAGGACCTTATAAGGTAGTTGGATGCCATAGAGCAGGGGTGTACTCCCGAGGCTATGGAATGTTGAGCATCTAAAGAAGTATTTTATCTAAATTACCTTGTTTCAATTCCAGTATGAGTTCAATTTATTAAAATCTCCATTGGAAAGCATCACATCAATGGAAAGAACTTTATGAAGTTATTGTCTCAAGTAAATTGTTCGGTGAATGAAAAGCCTCAGGCACCCATTCCTAAGTTAAATTGTTTGGTGAATGAGTAGCTTTAAGGGCCCATTCCCGAATTAAATCGTTAGGAGAATAAGAAGTCACAAGGGCCCATTCCCCCAAACCTAACCCACAAGGAATGAGAAGCCTCAAGGGCGCATTCCGGGGAATGAAAAGCCTTGAGGGCGCATTCCGGGGAATGAGAAGCCACAAGGGCCCATTCCCGAGGTTAAGACTTTGACAAAATGAGAAAACTCAAAGGCCCATTTTCAAAGAAAATCTTTCGGGAATGAGTGATGAGTGCCAAATATTGCATATTTAGACCCCTTAATTTGCATTTGCTAAGGCTTTAGCTTTATTATTTTCTGATGTTTTGGTTAGTTTTGGTGTTTTAGTGATTTGCAAGTGGTTAAGAGGAAAATGTGGCTTTAAGGTGATATTTGCACCTCATTCCATTAAGTCTGGGGCTTAAGACACTTCATGGAGCATTGATAGCAAATTAGGATCGAGCGATGATTCGCACTCGACAAGTCCCACTAAAAATACCATATCTTGAGCTGTATAGCTCAGATTGAGGTGATCTTTGTGTTATTGGAAAGTTAACTCAAAGATCTACAAAGTCATGTTTCACAAGAGTACGTTAAATCTGACTGGAAGTGCGCTCGAGCACACTCGCACCCTGCGTAGCAACATACATGTTGCACGAGTGCGATCGAGTGCACCTAGAGTGTGATCGAGCGCACTCGGCCGACCTGGCAGCGCTAAAACCCTAAAATTAGCTTATAAATATCATTTTTTTTCCATTGTAAACGGAGAGAGACGCGCCGGGGGCGCCTTTCTTGGTCGTTTTTCATGTTTTCTGGGTTTTTATAGCTTGGAACTTGAATTCTTTTGTAAGTTTTTAATTTTAATGAAGTAATTTAGTTTCTTTATGATTTCTTTTGTCATGAGAGGCTAAATCTTCAACTAAGGTTGAAGATGAAGCTTCACCATTGATTAGTTTTATGTTTTCATGTTTTGTTCATACAATTCCGACCATAATGTAATATATGTTCGTTTCAATTCAATTATGTGACAAAATTGTGTTTGATTGTGCTGAAGTTGGATATTCATTGTGTTTCATCTGATGGATACTGTGCAGCTTTTGATTTACTTTGGATATCCATTGTCTTTTGTGCAAAGCATGGATACATTGAATATTTTGAACTAAATAGGATATGCATTGTTATTTGTAAAATGGATGGATTCATCGAATCTTTCAATAGGAACAATAGAACATGCATAGGTTTTAATTGTTTGTCGAATGTATGAACAAACACATGAGAATATATGCTTTAATTTGGTGAGGTGGATTCTGAAATTCTTAGTGCCCTTTTTATCTTTTAATTATTTCATTTTGTTTTAGTTTTTGTTTTCAATTTCAAATGCACGACAAACTTCGGAACTAGGTTAAAATATGATTAGTTTAGATAAAAATTAGTTTTCATGACACAATTTCTTGTGGATCGACCTCGCACTTGCACACACGTTATATTGCACACGACTCGTGCGCTTGCTAGTACAATTAAATTTGTACATCAATGAGAATCCTCAAAGGCCCGATCCCGAAAGTTAACTTCACAAGACGAGAAGCCAGAAGGGTCCATTCCTGAAATAAACTCTCAAAATGAGAAGCCTCAAAGGCCCATTCTCGAGGAAAGCAAATCAAAGAAGACTGAGGTAAGCAGAAGAATTCACGCGGAATGTAGAAGAGACATTGATAAGACAAGAATCATTGATAGAAAATTCAACTTTCATTAATGATCAAAATATATATTACAACTCTTTGGGCTCGGGAGCAACAGCACTTCCCTGTTAAGTGTCAAAATATTCATATTTTAGCCCTTAACTTATATTTGTTAATTCTTTAGTTTTGTTAGTTTATGCTATTTTATTTCCTCTTTGTATTTTCTTTGTTTTATAGGTTTCTGAATAAAGAAAGCATTTCTGGAAGTATCGGACATAAAGGACAAAATTGAAAAAAAGATAGAAGATTTGAGTCAAGCAAAAGCATTGTGGTAGTGCGATCGATCACTAGGGACCTGCGATCGAGCGCACTTCTAGAGAGGTCCAGACGAGCGAGCAAGGTGTGCGCTCATGCGCACACGAGGAGACTCAATCGTAGATTGTGATCGAGCGCACACAGGCTGCAATCGATCGCACCCGTGCGCTAGAAAATTTCAAAAGTTGCGGCCAGACTTCTTTTGCTTTCCATATTAGGGTTTTCTAGTCCTAGTTGAACTAGGACTAAACCCTACCGGTTTACTAGGGTTTCTAGGATTTCTAGAGTATTCCTAAGCCTATAAATAGACCTCTAAGCCTCACAATTCAAGAGACCATCTTTAGACATAACTCTTGGGGATAGGAATTAGAGGCTACTTCAAAGAGTCGTCTTTGGTTCTTTCTTTCCCTTTTCTTTTTAGTTTTATTTTAATTATGTGTAACTAAACTCCTTAGTAGAGCTAGATTGAAGCCCTAATTATGTTTATTTAATATTTCAATATTGGCGCCATTGTGATAATCATATTGTGATGCTTAACTTGATTAGTTCCTGCTTTACTGAATTTTTCATATGTGTATGACTGGCCATTATATGCATGTGATATGGATTAGTTATTTAAGTCAATTTAGATGATTAAGTCTTGGGCTTAATAGAGTAACAAAAGAATTTCACCACGGGTTTTTGGGTTAATCAACATGGGGAACCGGGAGTAGACACTCATACCCTAGGCCTCATGTGTTTGTCGATTTTCACAGATTTATGCTTTCTTAAAGAACAACTTAATAGACACCCATGCTAAATCCTTTAAGAAAGAAAAGAATTAGAGTAAACACCTATGCCTAATTCGTTTGTTAGGGAGATTAATAGCTTAAGGACTAGCCACCTATATCCTTAGGTTGTCAAACTTTAGGTATTCATAATATGATTAGAGCACTGGCATATTGTTACATTATTTGAGCATGATTAGTAGTGGATATCAAAGCCCTACCTTTTATTTATCTTTATTTCTTTTCAATATATCGATATCAATTTCGTGACAAAGTTGATATTTTAATCAATTCTAAGCGAAATCAATAATCTCCATGGGAACGATCTCGTACTTGTTGCACTATACTACTATTTTGATCTTGTGCACTTACGAGGTAAAACATACCAATTATTATCTATTAATTCAGGTAGTATTTGACACAACAAGTTTTTGGCGCCGTTGCCGAGGATTGTTTGATTTTGTTAGAATTTTTTTTTTCCTTTGTTTATTTTTGTTTTAATTTTTTTTTAATTTTTGAATTTTTTAGTTTTTCCACAGTTCCTGTTCTGCGTCCGGAGGTGCGCTTGAGCGCCTATTCCAAGGCAATCGAGCACACTAGTGCGATCGAGCATACCTCACGGTGCGATCGATCGCACATCCGGACAGCAGCATAAAAACTGTACTAATTACAGATCTGATTTTTTTTTTCTTTTCGTTTCATGTAGGGTCATTCGAGTCTGCAACTTCGTAAGTTTTAATTTTTAATTTTTTTTTATTTCCCTTTTGATTTTAATTTCTTTATTTTAATTTTTAATTTTCACACATGTGGGGAAACACTCCGATGCCCCATGGACCATGTTCATTTGCCATGACCCTTATCACCATGTTAGAGAATGTCCTTAAATAGGGCAAATTTCTAACAATTATTTTGGGCATATGAACACATCGTTCTCTAGACCGGGGAACAACCGCTATTTTGATTCCTGTAACCCGTCATGGAGCCAATAGTGCAATCTCTCGTGGCAAGCTCAAGCTCCTAGAATACATGCTCCACAATTTCATGGACTGCAACATCCATCATATCCACTGTTCTATGATGATTCATATTATTCTCAATCAGCTCCACAACAGCAATATCAGGTTGAACCACCTCTTCCTGAGGTTTCTAAAGAGTTGTTAGATGTGATGGAGGAAAGCAAGCGAACATTTGAAAGGATGGAGAACTCTTGCACACAATCATTTGAAAGGATGGAGGCCCACCTTAAGCAAATATCAGACATACCTAAAGAAGCAAAAGAAGAAGAAGCACACCAAGAGGAGCCATCTTCCACCTATTGGTCTCCACAATACCAAGAAGATGAGCCATCTCCACAGTTATATGGTCAATCATATTCTTCTCTTAGCCCTAGTCTGAGGCAATCCATTTTTAAGATAGAAGCTCAAGAAGAGGTGTCATTTCCCATATATGATTATTCATATTCCTCTCCACCTCAACAATACCAAGAAGAGATACCCCCTCCGAAGAGTTTTGCATTAGAAGAAGCGAGTTCTGTGTTAGAAGAAGTGCATGCTAACTTAGCAGAAACAATGTTAGCTTTTCTTAGTCACAGTAAGGCCTATAATCAATAGTTGCAATCCACCATGACAGAGGTTCACTTCAAGAAAATATCAGAGACCCACAAAGAAGAAGTGCACCAAGATCAATCGGTGGCCAATTACAATGGACATTACATGGAGGATGAGTGCATTTTCTATTATGAGCAAGCTATCACCACATTGAGGAGTGAAGAAGTGATTGAAAAACAAGTGGATGAGAGGAAGGAGGAGCAAATTGAGGTTCCACAAGAACCACATTGGGAAAAAGAAGAGAGCACTGAGAATTCTTCAACATTAGCTTTTCTTCTTAAAACACCAATAGGCTAGGAAAAAAGTCTGTCAGAGCTACCAAGTGAGCAAATTGAGGACATCAAGATAGAAAAGCTCCCTGAGTTTTCTTCTTATTTTATTCCAGTTCATGATTCCCCACCGAATGAGAAACTGTTTAAGAAAACTCAGAGTGGTCTACCCTGATCTACAAACAATTGGAATCCTCCTGCTATAGGAAAAATTCATTCTCTTTGGTGTAAAAGAAGAAAAGACTGGTGTTTCAAATTTAAACTTAAAGGTCAAAAAGCATCAAGCACTTCAATGGGGAGGATTCCGTTGGCTTGGAGGATCCCCTATATTTTGACTAAAAGAGTCAGCTCCACAAGATTGAGAGCAAACTACGCACTCGAGTCCTCCATCAGGCAAGGGTCCAAGATCTCCAACCAGGTTTTATCCTTAGCATTGTTGTTCCAATTAATTCTTTGATTATATATATTTTGTAACAATGTGTTGCACTTTACTAGTATTTGGTTGGAGTATTATCTAGTGTTGTAGTTTTATTTTTCTTAATTTTAGATATGTTGTTCTTTGTTTTAATCTTTTTGCAAAATAAAAAATAAAAAAATTGGCATTCTGTTTCTACGAACAAGCGCACCTTGTGTGTGCTCGAGCGCATCACCACCTTACACACGCACCTTTGCGAGAATACGATCTAGCGCACTTGGGTAGAGAGTCATTTGACCTAATTTTAGGTCACATTTACTCCACCCCTATCATTTTCCCCAGCGCCGTAGCCTCTCATCTGCACACTCGAACGCATCCCCAGCCCCCTTTCACTCACTGCACACTACAAGCTCACCTCCACCGGCCTGTTCTTGCCACCACTGCATCTCCACGTCGCCGTTCACCCTCCGGCCTCCACTCACCGCCACATATCACTCACAACCCATTCCCCCATCGCCCATCTCCATTCTAACCCCATTCTCACCCACTCCCACTTTTCCTAAAATTTTTCTTGGTAAAGCAATTTGTGGGAGTTTCTCCAAGCACGGATTGTTTCTGTGGTTGGTTTTATCTATTTTAGCAGGGGGTTGGGCCATTTTACAGTGGTTTTTGCAGTTCTAGCTCGTGATACCGCACACAAGGTGTTCGACGAAATTCCTGAGCCAAGCTACACAATGCCTAAAGCTCTAGCTTTGTCCTCTTGTGTCTCTGAAACTCAATCCACCTCCTCCCGACCCACTTTTGAGCAGAGGGAGCTTCTTTTTTAGATAACTTTTGCAATTCAAGAAGACTTCCAACACCTTGAAGCTACTAGCTGGGTGGTTGAAGAATTCAAACGCCGTGGGTTAACGAGAATGTTCAAGCCGGTCACCTCCATTACCTACAATAAATTGATGATTTAGTTCTATGAGCTTCTCTCTTTCGACTGCACTAGGCCTTGTGTCTTGTCCTCAACAGTTCAAGGCAAGGATCTTGAAGTGACTTCAGCTGACATTGCCACTGCTCTAAAATGCAATGATGAGCACACTCCAAAAGAATCATCGTTTGAGGCACAACCTCCCAGGTTCTATATTGCAAATATCATCGCGGACATGTGTGAGGGAAAATTTGCGGACAAGTATAACAATGATAGCAGTAGAGCCAAGATGCCTCCATGACTCTGGCTTGTGGACTTTATTCTGTATCGCAATGGATTCTCCTTGGGACACAAAACCCAAAAGCGGGATCTATTCCTCCAAACACTTTACTCATTTCATAAAGGTTTTTCGTGTTCCATTGTTGCGATCATCTGGAGTCAAATTCACAAGTTCTAGAGTGGGGTGCATTTAGGGGGAGCTGAGAATACAAACTCATGGGGGTTGCCCTTTCCATATTTACTCACTCATATACTTCAGAAAAAGGGCACCTTAGAAGATTGACTAGTCACCAAAACCATGTGGTTTGGCATAAGACAATAGAATCAAAGTTGTTCACAAATGCCAAGTGTACCTCAGGCACCAGCAGCCGAGGCGGAAGAGCTTGAGCCTATGAAAGTAGATGAACCTGTAGCTGAGCAGGAAGCGGAAGAAGAGAAGGAGATTTTCAGTATGGGCGCTTCACAATATCGTTCCATTAGTGAAGAGATGGCCGTACTCCAGTCTGAGCTGGCAAATCAAAGACAAGAGGCCCGGGAGGAGAAATTCCTAGCAAACCAAAGATTAGCAAACCTAAAAGTAATGATGTCGTCCATTCTAAACTGATTACCACCACCTTCAGGAGCATCTTCTTCGGGACAGTAGTGAGAGGAGGACAACAGTTTGGATCAAGACGTTAAACTTAGCGCTAATGGGAGGCACCCCACAGTTTATCTTGTTATTTTTCTATTTGTTTTTCAGTTTATTTTTATGTTTATCTTTAGTTTCTTTTTGTTTCCTTTTTAGTTGTTTGAGTGTTTTGCTTTTCAGGAATGGGTGTGCTTACGTTCAAGTTTGGGGGTGTGCTATAAGCCATGCTATTCCAGACAGTTTCAAGCATCTCCTGGGTAAGATCGTTTCATGTTATACACACATTGGGGACAATGTGTAATTTAAGTTTGGGGGTATGAGAGACACATTTGCATACACTTGGTCCTAATTTTTTTAAAAAAAAAAAGAAAAAAAAAGGAGAATATATATATATATGCATGTTCATGTTTGTCCTAAATTTTGGTTGATCTGGAAGAATTGTGATTTGATTTTATTGGTGAGCTTAAAATTTTAAACACATGATCTGATGATAGAGTTTTTCTATTTGGTTACTTGCTTTAGGCAGTTGAGAATTCATATGTTTGATATGATCTTACACAAGCACATTAGCACATAATTTGTGGGGTATGACATGAAAGTCTGATGTATGTGTTTCTATGTCTTGGCTGAAATTGAATGATTTATTAGATGGATACTTTGGCATATATATATATATATATATATATGTGTGTGTGTGTGTGTGTGTGTGTGTGATCATTGATAAGCTTTTCACTAAGTAACTGGACCGCCTGCCTCAAAGCATTGACTGTTCACGTCAAAAGGTGAAGAATTTTGATTTGATTAATATCATAATTAGTTTGGTTTCGTATCCTTTTTGACTCGAGTTAGTAATTCCTTAGGGGTGTTTTACACCTAAGGCCCTAAAATCACCTGGTTTGGGAGTCATTGACTCAACACTCGTTACATGAGTCAATTAGAAAGCTTAAGGGACTAAACATTGCACAGCCTAACCCAAAATAAAATAATAATAATAATAATAAAATAATAATAATAATAATAAAATAATTAAGAAAAAAAAAGAAAAGAAAAATATGCCATTGTTGTTCATTCTAATGGGGATTTCAGTGAACTTTGAGATATTGAGACATTACACATTGGAAATAATTGGAAGCTTCATATTTGTATGCTAGTTGACTTTACACTGTTTCAAACTTGTGATGCCTTAGCCTTTTTTTTGTAAGTGATTAAACTTTAAAATTTCAATTCATTGTAAAGATGGAGTTTATCTTTTTAAGCTTACTAATGAATGAAAATCATGGTTTTGAGTAATACTTGAGTTTTGAATAACTTGAATTTGTGCATAAAGTTTGTGGGTAACATTCCTACAAAACCCTCACGAGACTTCATTCGTCCTCTAAGGAATGCCTAGGGGTTTAAAAGGCTTGTTGCATGTGCTAAATGTAATCGTAAATCTCACGAAAGATAGATTTCTCTTTTAGTTTTTCATTTAGTTTTTACTTTCGTATTGCTAATGAACTAGCAATATGTAAGTTTGGAGGTGTGTTAAGTGCCAAAATATTCATATTTTAGCCCTTAACTTGTATTTGTTAATTCCTTAGTTTTGTTAGTTTATGTTATTTTATTTCCTTCTTGTATTTTTTTCGTTTTATAGGTTTTTGGAAGAAAGAAAGCATTTCTAGAAGTATCAGGCTTAAAGGACAAAATTGCAAAAAACCTAGAAGATTTAAGTCAAGCAAAAGCATTCTAGTAGTGCGATCAAGTGCACTTCCAGAGAGGTCCAAACGAACAAGCAAGGCCTGCGCTTGTGCGCACAAGAGGAGACTCGATTGCAGACGTGCGATCGAGCGCACACGGGCTACGATCGATCGCACCAATGTGCTGGGAAATTTTAGAAGCTGTGGCCAAACTTCTTTTGCTTTCCATATTAGGGTTTTTCTAGTCTTAGTTGCACTAGGACTAAACCCTACCCGTTTACTAGGTTTCTAGGATTTATAGAGTATTCCTAAGCCTATAAATAGACCTCTAAGTCTCACAATTCAAGAGACCATCTTCAGACACAACACTTGGGGAGAGGAATTAGAGGTTACTTCAAAGAGTCGTTTTTGGTTCTTTCTTTCCCTTTTCTTTTTAGTTTTATTTTAATTATGTGTAACCAAACTCCTTCGTAGGGCTAGATTGAAGCCCTAATTATGTTTATTTAATATTTCAATACTAGTGCCTTTGTGATAATCATATTGTGATGCTTAACTTGATTAATTCCTGCTTTACTAAATTCCTCATATGTGTATGACTGACAATTATATGCATGTGGTATGGATTAGTTATTTAAGTCAATTTAGATGATTAAGTCTTGGGCTTAATAAAGTAACAAAAAAATCTCACCGCGGGTTTTTGGGTTAATCAACATGGGGAACCGGGAATAGATACCCATGCCCTAGGCCTCATGTGTTTGTCCATTTCCACAAATTTATGCTTTCTTAAAGAACAACTTAGAAAACACCCATGCTAAATCCTTTAAGAAAGAAAAGAATTAGAGTAGACACTCATGCCTAATTCGTTTGTTAGGGAGATCAATAGCTAAAGGAGTAAACACCTATACCCTTAGGTTGGCAAACTTTAGGTATTTATAATATGATTAGAGCACTGGCATATTGTTATATTATTTGAGCATGATTAGTGGTCGATATCAAAGCCCTACCTTTTATTTATCTTTATTTCTTTTCAATATTTTGATATCAATTTCGTGACAAAGTTGATATTTTAATCAATTATAAGTGAAATCAACAATTTTCGTGGGAACGATCTCGTACTTGCTGCACTATACTACTGTTTTGATCTTATGCACTTGCAAGTTATAACATACCAATTATTATCTGTTAATTTAGGTAGTATTTAGCACAACATTCCCAAGGTTACATTGTTTGCCGAGGATTCATCGGCCCTTGGTCTAGAACCAAACTCAGAGATACCCCGAGCATCAAGCATCTCTCTCTGACCCAAACGGGTGACTTCTTCTATTGCTTCACCTTCAACAGGAAAAGTAGTAGGAGAAATCTTATGATGTTGATGTGAGTCGAATGATTCAAAGCCAAGTTCCGAAAAGTCTCGAAGCCCCAAACGAATCCTAGGGCCTAGGCGTAGTCTTGGATCCAAGCAGCATTGGAAAGTTGTCTGAAGTAGGTCTGGGCCTTGGTCTTATAATGGTTGAACTTTCTCTTCATATGCGTAAACTTTTCTTGGCCTCGGATGCCTTAGCCACATCAACCTTCTATTTCGTAGCGGATTCCTCGGCCTTCAAGGATTGAGCCAAGGCTTCACCCTGCACCTTTTAAAGCCTCACTAGCCTGAGAATCCTCATGCTCTAGCTCAACTTCAGTAAAACTCTCTTCAAGCTGCCTAAGCTCCCCCCGAATGACCGAGTGATCCACCTAAAGGTCTTCTTAATTTTTTCTGAGGGCCTCCGCCTCGGCCTCAAGGCACCGAATCCGAGAACTATCCTTGGTGGCCTTGGACTACAATAACGACTGCCTCTGTCCTAAGAGAAGCAACTCTTGTTCTTGCTTGGCCATGAGTCCCCTTAACCGAGCATTCTCAGCCTCGGACTCCTAAAGTTTTCTTTTTACCTCCTCTGTCTCAGAAGCACTGCCCAAGAGATGGTCCCTAAAGTCGCAATAGATGCAGACTGATTTCTTAACATTCTGCAAAACACAAGTGTAATTAGTCGGATAATCAAAAGCAAACCGAGAACAAATGTATAAGCAAAGCACTTACCACCAACTGGTAGAATAACATAAGGTCCACCACTCTTTCAGGACTCCTTCTACCGACACCCACAGACTAACCTCAAGGAACGAGGTCGATCAGAGCATTCAATGGGTTCCCTAGAAGTCCCTTGCCCAACTCAGAAATGGGCACACCAATTGACCAGCTCGTAGGAAACCCTCTACCAGCTGAGGTGCCCGTTGGTTAAGGAGGTTCAATCGGTAAGCTTGGCTAGATCGACATGTTTCTTGGGAGGTACTCGCCTCGGTCTAACGAGGAGCCTCGTCAGCATTCTCAACCTCTCAGTGCAAACCAGAGGTAGGCTTGGTGTTGGTGCGAGAAGGTGAAGACCGGGGAACCTTCAAAAAAATGACCTCATTAACCTCCGGAACATTTGGTGAAGGATCCTCCGGGGCAGTTTGTTCTTGGACATACGAGAGATTTTCGAATTTAGAAGTCTTTTCCTCCGGAGTTTGGGTGTCACCAGCATCGCTACCGATTACAATCGGCTGAACAGGGACTACCCTAGGGCTCCTAGCACTTTGAGCAGAAACCTGCTCAAGGATGAGCTCCACATCCATTTGAGAATCCTCCTTTGAATCAGAAGAAGAGGGAGTCATTGGTTCACCAGGGACCGTGGTAATCGGCCGAGTAGTAATCAACTGAACCTTCTACGGCTTGTTGGGAATCGGCTAAATCCCGTAAGTAGTTTCAAAGTGCTCGACTGTCCAATGCTTTGGAACAGGGAAAGACTCCATTGATTCCCCCATAACTTGGGCAAAGATGCTTCAGGGGTCGGTTGGCTTCAGATTGTCCGAGCGATCCCGGACTCCTTCCTCTTGAGGAAGGGCTCCTTGAGTTCTTCAGCAACTCGTTCCTTATGCTTCTCGAGCTTTTCAATCTCCCCGGGAGGGCCTAAATTCAACTTGGATACAGCAGGCTCCAAGTTCAAAGCCTGCACGGAAGCTCGTAGGGGAGCATTGGTAGCTTTGCCTTTGCCCTTCTCAGCAGTGGTTCTTTTCAAAGGCTTAGCAGCTGCCTTCGTTGTAGCCACGGTGTCAGTTCTCTTCTGCACCTGAGTGGCCTTTCCTGGTCAAACAATGAAGGGTACCCCAAATACTTCTCCAACTTAGAGTCAGTGGCCAAGAAGTCAAAATCTAGTTGACTATCATTCTTCTTCGTTCGAGCAAAGGCCAAGATCCTCTATACTCGGTCTTCCTCCTCGTCGGTCAAGTTGGATGTTTTTGCTCTGAAAAATACAGGAAAGTGTTAAAAAAGTAGAATTAAAAAAAAAAAAAAAATTTAAAAAAAAAGAGAAGGTTTTTGAAGCATTACCTTCGACAGAAGGTATACTAGTTTCCTGAGGAACACTCGGACTTCTCACGGCCTCGGAAGTATAGAACTCCCAATCTCCCAAAGCAAAGAAGAAATTATTCTTCCACTTCTTATTGTTCGAGAAAGTGGCGCCCAAGTGGATCATCTTCACTTTCTCCCGAAGTTGAAAGGTGAAAACAATGTCAGAGTATGGGTTCTTGGCAAGTCAGTAAACAGTAAGAAATTCCCGAATGGTCAGAAGGATCATCTCCAACCGTTCAGAATTATCTGGTGAGGCGCCAGATTCAGGTAACTCAACAACTCCCGAACGACCCTCGGGAAAGGCAATCAGAGCCCAGTCTTGAACATTACCTCATAGAGGCAGACCTCATGTTCCTTGGCTCGGACAATCGCTTCATCCTCAGCTTCGTCAAACCGAAGGTCCACTGACAAGGGGATGAAGTAGTTTCCCCTGGCACGACCTTCGTCAACGGACGAGAAAGTTGACCGCCAGCGGGCCAAGTATGATTCGCCCATACCGTCAAAGTCTGACCCGTTATCGTTCCGACCCATGTTGTACAAAACGCTGGGGATAAGTAGCCGAGGAACGCATGGGTAACCACCTCGAATCAATAGATGGGAAACACTTAATCGAAGGTGATCAACCTTAGGTTCGATTAAAGGGAGAAGGAAATTCAAGTATCCAAGAACTGGATTATCCGAGCTGACGAAAGGTTCAAGAGAAGGGATTCGATCAAGTGATACCCTAAAAAATATTACTTTTAAGAAGTACTACTGGGAAAAGTTATGAGGATGAAAGCAAGCCAGGGAAGAAGAGTTAAGGAAAAGGAGTTGTAGAGAGCGTAAATGGAGAGGGCTTCACGAAAAAAGGTTGCAAAAAGCTTGATGAAGACGAGAATGGAGGATTGCAACAATAGGGAAGAAATGATGAAGGTCCCTTTTATAAGAGTCTTGAGAAGAAGCACTCAAGTACAAAGATAGAGCGGCGTCACCAACAAACAACCCTAGGGTTGTCTTGAAAAAGTGCACCGAAGTGACATTCTGAAAAGACGCGCTTGCTGAGCCACACAAGCTTCGACACGTGGCGGCTACAGACTGCCACCTCTCACCTCTTGACACATGGCGACGCCCCCCCAAAAAATGAGGACGGACAAATGAGCTGTTACCCCTTCCTCACGAAGACCAACAGTCTCAAAGCCGTTGGCTTGGGAAGTTCAACAGTCGACAGTTTGCTTGGGAAGTCGAACTTGAAAAAGTGCAGTTTCAAAAAACTGATCCAAGAAAGAACCCAATGCTGAGGGTAGGTCGGCATTCCGAGAACCGATCCATTTTGAAAACAAGAAACTTCCATAGTCACTCGGACAAGGAAATTTCGGAGTAACTGTTGGGTAATGGATCAGCCATAAATACCCAATGGGCCCCCAGTCATTATTTACACCGTGCCGGCCCATCAAAGAAAGGCCTAGGCCAAAGCTAGACTAGCCCACTGAGGGCAAAATAGGGATTCATAATTTTTAAGGGAAGCCACATTCATACACGAATGTGGCCTAGCCTACTACGCCAACCTGAGGGCCACGTTCATGCAGAACGTGGTCTAACTGGTAGTGCCAAATCAAGCCACATGGCCAAGCAAACACTCTTGAGAAATGATCGACCATCCACGTTCTGTACGAACATGGCCAAACCATTAACACACATAACACATGATCCCCACTATCCATGACTCCAGAACTGCACAAAGTGGATCCTTGGGAATGTGGGGCCAAGAAATCAGGGACACCAACCATTACTTAATGCCTATAAAAGAGAAGTTCCAACCAGGTATTGGGTTAATCAATCTCAAGCTAGTTTGCTCAATTGCTCTCTCTCTCTCTCTCTCTCTCTCTCTCTCTCGAATCATCAACTGACTTAGGCATTAGAACTATCCCCCGCTGGCACCCCCCTACAAGCTCTTATCATATTTCCTTATTTTGCAAACTAGCATCCCTCAAACTTCGTGCATTGTCATCCCTCGGAAAACTGTCATCAACATACTTCAGCAAGGTGCTTTTCTTGATTGATGCCATTGATGAGTAAGCTATTGGACAGATGAAAGATTAATGGAGAGTATAGAAGTTCATAATAATCTAAAGAAAAAAAAAAAATTGAAAGACACTTAAAATTAAGGTGGTTTAGCTTATGACCTACGTCTACACACCTAGCCTTTTTTACTACAGTACAATGCTCTATTTATAAAACTTTACATATATTTGAATAATTTCAAATATAAACTAAATATCTTAATTTACAGTAATTGATTTAAGGTAATAAAATCATCAAATGTTTCTATACTTATAAGTAAGAAGCTGGTTTCTGCTACCGAGGAGGAGAGCTCGAAGGTTAATTGATGAAGACAGTGACAAAAGAGAGAGCCATAATATATAGAGCAAGACAAATTAGGTTGTAAAATCAACACATTGCGTACACGTCTTTTGAATGTTAGTTGGGACAAGTGAATTGAATATTAGGTGGATAAATGGGTTACGCAGTACTCACACATTGGTTATATATATATATATATATATATATATATATATATATATATAATTGAATAAGGAAAGAGTTTTTGCATATCTCATTCATACACAACTACGGCTCCTTAACATTGGTCCTAGTGGGTTGGTTGGGCCCCTTTTATCCTTGTTAACTAGGGGTGTAAATTCAGCCGCCATCAATCAGTAACTAACCAACCACTTTTAAAAGTGGTTGGAAATAACCAACATCCTACCTACCGGTTCAGTTATCAATTTTTGCGTTTATATACACCTAGTTAGAACTGGTAACAGGATGTATATATATATTTTTTTTTTAAAATGTAAAACGACTTCGTTTATTTTAGGTTTTTTTTTTTTTTATAATTTTTTTTAACAAACACAACAAAATTCTAATTGTTTTTTAAAAAGGGCAAAAAATGTCCAAATTAAGCCAAAAAGTAGGCTAAATACTCAAAATAGGCCCAAAATATTCAAATTTTTAAAGACACGATTATCGGTCCAGATAACCCGCTACTAACTGGTAACCGTCAGTTATTACATAACCCGGTTACTAGTTTCAGTTTTTTAAATTGACCAATTGGCTATCTTGGCTCCGGTTAATGATTTTAGCTAATAACAACTAACCGAAACCAAGTTCACATGCTTATTGTTAACCATCAACTGCCATTCCTTTGCTCTTCTTTAATTTTTTTATTTTTAATTTTTATTTAATGAACACATCAATTCAGTCAAAAGATTAAAAAAATGGGAAAGTCCACATACCCCCCTTAAACTACCATCTAATTGATAATGTCCTCCAAAACTTTTAATTGTGATAATGTCACCCCTCAAACTACCAAAAATTGTTAATGTTTCCCCCAATGACGAAACTACCCTTAGTAAAATAAAACAAAAAATACTAAAGCTTCTAGAAAAATCTAAAACTAAAAAAATATTTATACATAAAATCCAAGGGGTGGAAAATTAAAAAATTAAAAGAAAAAATTCTTTTTATAAGAATTTTTTTTTTTATATATAAAAATTGAATTTTTTTTTAAATAAAAATTTTAATTTAAAAAAAAATAAAAAATCTTCATTTAAAAAAAAATCGTTTTGTAAAACAAAATTTTTTTAAAAAAATCATTTTTTAAATAAAAATTTCCATTTTTTTTTTTAAATTCGTTTCAAAAATAAAAAATAAAAAAATTTCGTTTATTAAAAAAATTAAAATTATTATTTTTAATTAAAAATTTCTTTTTAAATTTTTTTTTTTCGAATTTATAAGGGTATTTTTGTTTTATTGAGAAATCTATAGGGTATTTTTATCTTTTTGTTAGCTTTGAGTGGGACATTGATAATGTTTTAGTAGTTTTGGGAGGGGGGAACATTATCACAATTGAAAGTTTGGAGAATATTCATGTCAATTGGGTGATAGTTTGAGGAGGGTATGTGAACTTTACCCTTAAAAAATAATAATAATCTTTAGTAAATGCAAATAGTGGCTGCAAAATGCAAATTTGACATCAAATGTTCAAGTTTGTGTATTAATTAATTAGATATCAAGTTAGAATGGTAGCTAGGGATACTAAAAAATTTCCGAGTTTTTTCAGTCATTCCCTTGTGGGTTTGGATGGGAAAATATCACCCAATTGATTAATTAAAATTTCACTAGCCTTTCTCTTACGAAATATAAAGTAGGGCAAAGTTGTAATTGTGTGTGGAAATTATTTTTATTAAGAAAGCTATCATGATTAATTTTGTTATAAAGTGAAATGAAAGCTCAGAAAAAAGTACAAGAATATTAAAAGAAAGTTCATATCGGCTCTAAAATTTGCCTTCCTTTCAACACGCGTGTATTATTTCTAGTTCATTACACTCCAATAAAATATTATGTATTTTCAAATATCTGCCATATTTTATAGCTTTTCATGCCGCAAAAGCCTCTGCTATAGTTGGGTCTACAAAATAAGCTTCAGACTAGCACAATTGGCTTTGAGTTGTCCCAATTAGCAATTATGGCCTTGATGAGAAACAAAAGAAAGAACAAGATGTCATACTTTCCAAATAATTTAGCTAGAAAATTTATGGGAAAGAAAATATACCCACAAGAAGAAAGGAATTAGAATTTCCCTTCTGTGATTAGACAAACCTTTGTAGTTCCACAAAAACCCTGTCCAGGGAAGAACATCTTATAAATCCATGTTCTATTTTATCAAATAAATCAATCTTCTTGTCTTAAATGTTAATATCAGAAGAGTAGGACCTACTATATGGACATTGCCATTACTTGCAGGGAAGGATCCCATATACCTTATGTTTTAGGAAAGAGGAAGCTTGATCCTGATTTTTATTTGGAAGTTTTGAGCCATCTTAAAAGTTGATCCAACAAATTGTGTCTTCATCGATGACACAGGTTGTGTTCTTTTGTTTTGAGAAATGTCGGACTAAATAGTCATCACCATTTGAGATGGACTAAATATTTCTACATGTTTTTGATGTATTTTGTGGATTAAATAGTTAGTTTGTTGGCATGGTTCAATAGTTAGTTAGTTAGTTTATGGTTGAGTCAGGTTGACTAAATGTTTTTATAGGGTTTTAATGTATTTTTTGGACTAAATAATCAGTTTGTTGACATGGTCCAAAATTGGAATTTTTTTTTTTTTTTTTTGACATGTCCACACAAGGAAAGGGGGAGGGGGGATTCGAACTAGTGACCTCCGCTTCATGAAGCGTATTTCACAGCCGATTGAACTACTCCTTAAAATTTAGTTTGTGATGGATTAAATATTTTTGCAGCTTTTTAATGTATTTTGTGGAGTAAACCATCAACTCGTGGACATGGTCGTTGGTAAATAAGACGGTTGAAAAATATGACCGTTAATAAAGAAAGAATAAAATAATATTTAAATGGTACAATAGATAATTAAATGTAAGGTAGATTTGAAAAGCAATTAGCTAAATAAAAAAAATAATAATAACAAAAAAGTATATTTTGATTAGATATTTTAGATAGAAATGTACATAGAATATATATAGAAATTAGCCATACTCTAATAAAGTAAAATCAAGAAACATTTTGCTGGTTCTATACTATGTCTCAATCAGCTTTACTTTATTAGAGGTTAGCACTTCTCTGGATGATTTCAGAAGGTATAACAAGAAAGAATTGGCTGAAGGATGCTCTCACCAAGCAGACTCCCAGAATCTTTGGCTTAAACCACCCACTGGTACGCATAAGGTTAATTGGGATGTAGTTATGGACAATGGCAGAGCCAGGATTTAGGTTGAAGGGGTAAAAAAAATTTGGATGAATGAAACAAAAAGTTAAAATAATAATAATAATAATAATAATAATTAATTAAAAACATTAAAAAAATATAACTAATACTACAAATAAATAATTCAACAAAATTTAATTATTTTTAAAATGTATTCAAAAACAATTATAAAAAAGCGAATCCAAATGTAAAAGGCAATTAATTTAAAATAACAATCGAAACATAAAAGCTTAATCAATATAACAGTTTCAAACCTGAATTTTTTTTTAAAAAAAAAAAGTATGAAGAAATTGATTTAAAGTTCGAATAGTTAAAACTTAAAAGCTTGATTTGAATTGTTGAAAGAAATACTGCAATAAGAAATCACAAATTCTTCTAATTCTTTCTTTTGTCAAAAAACACTCATGCGCCAACTCAAAAGAGTAAAAAAAATAAAAAAACTTGGTGAGTGGTGCTAAATCGAAGCAGTTAAGAACTATCAAGGGTAGTGCATTGTTTAATGGTCCAAGAAAAATTTTAAGTGATCAGAGCATGTATTGGGACGTAGATTCGAATATCCACAATGGAAATTGAAGTAGTTAAGAACTATCAAGGGTAGTGCATTGTTTAATGATCTAAGAAAATTTTCAAGTGATCAGAGCATGTATTAGGGCGTAGATTCGAATATCCACAATAAAAAATTCAAAATCTCAACACATACCTAATTAGTATTAATTAACCAGTTTGAAATCTTATAGATGGATGTCCTGGCTGACAATATGATGTAATGTCTTAGAAGAAAACAATAATGGCAAAAAAAAAAAAAAACTTAGACAATATAATTAATGGCATACGTGACACGGCATTACTACTCTACTCAGCATTTGATTATTGTGTCACATATTAAACTCACTTTCACAAATAACAAGACAAAATTTACTAGAAAAAAAAAAAAACCAAAAAAAAAAAAAACAAAGTTGGTACATCTTTAAAGCTGGGTCTCACAATTTTAAAAAATAAAAATAAATAAAATGCGTCATTCATCTTCAAGCTTGGTCTCTCCTTCAGACTTTGTAAGTTTTTCACCTATTTATATAAACACCTTAAAACAAAGTGACAAAAAAAAAAGAAAATAATGGCAGATGATGGCAAATTTGCCCATGATGAGTTGGTGAGGGTGGGCAACCGAGACATAGGTATAAATTATACTAAGGGTAAGAGGAATTTTTGGGAGGTGAGGGGTCATTTGACCCACCTCGAACCCCTCGCCTCCGCTGCTGATCTCAATAGAAAAGTGAAGAACTCAACGGTAAACAATATTATATCACTACTGAGATCTTATTAAGATCTCAAAAAAAGTGAAGAAATTGTAAACAATATTATACGGGTGCATATAAAGTAAAGATCTCAACCGTAAACTGTTGTATTTTATTTCACTTTTTGGTGGACTGCATAGTCATTTTAATATTTGGGTTCATAATGGACTGGACCAATTCTATAAGTACTTGAGGAAACCATGTACTCACACCCTACATATAATAAAGTTAGCCCATTAGACTTCATTAGGTCATCAGAGGAATTAGGGTTAAGAGACTAGTGCCCTCTACACACACAACACAACACAACAGGACAAAGGGAGGAAGATGACATACCCATCTTCTAACATAGAAGGTACGTTTACATTCTTTTCATTATTGTTCACATGTTATGGAGTAAGACATATTTATTTAGTGAAATTCTAACAATTGGTATCAGAGCTTACTGTCTCTTTTCTCCATGGCTGTGATAAATCTCTTTGTTTTAAATAATATTATTGTTATTATTATTTATTATTATTTTTTTTTTTGTAAACAATGAGATTTGCGTTAAACATGTCTTTGAACTATTTTCTTTTGGAGGTTATTCGTACAATCGTATGGGTCATTAGACTCATCACTGAAATTTTTTTTATTTTTTTTGGTTGAATGATTATTGAATCCGGCCACTGCAAAAAAAAAAAAAAAAGAATGTTAAGATGGAGATGCCATAAAGTTATGCGTGAAGTTCAAATGTATGCGAACATATGATGGAGCGATGAGACTTTTGCATTGATATTGATTTATTTATTTACAAAACAAAGCAAGTTAAAGATTGAAGCATGTGTCGTGACTTCTAGAATTTCTTTTGACACTTGTGACACGTTATAATTTTTTAAATCTATGTGAACTTATCCTAGATTCATGTCATTTTATGTCCAATTATGAATTGTTTATATGTTCATAAACTTGGATTTATTGGAGGATTTTGGTGGAAAGGAGATTGGATTCAACTGCGATATTTGTTTTGAGATTGTTAAGTTCTTGTGCAGTATTTATTTCAACAATGTGTTTTATTTTTGTGAATATATTCATTGTTTTGTTTTTTATGTATGCATATGGTTTTAAGTATATATATTATTTTATCCCTAAAAATGAGAGCTTTGACAACTCCGTTGATATTTATTTCAATCATATGTGTTGTTTATTTTGATTGAAATATTTTTTTTTACGAGCATAAATTGTTAATGTGTTATACAATATATTTATGTTCAACATAAAGATTTAAGCTTTATGGTGCACGTATTGATAATTTCCTGCATGTGTGTTAAATATGGAACATAGAATCCAAAATTTTTATTTCCTTCGTCTTGGACGACAAGTTTTTTTTTTTTTTTTTTGACCTAAAAGATTTTCAATATTTTTCTTGAAGATGTATCATCATGAGAGTAGTAAATTATATGTATTCTCATAAAATTTGGTTCTGTCCCATCAATTGATAAAATACAAATGATGATTCTCTTGTATTTGTGACACTCATTGATTTGTAAAATGACTCACATATGTGGGAGAGTTGAATTAATATGAAATAAACTCACACGTGAATGAGAGATTTATTATGAATGCACGTGTGAGTGTTGTGTCCCATATTAAGAAAAGAAAAGAAATGGGTACATGAATTATATTAAAGAAAACAAATGTTAATATCTGCGTATTTTGTATACACATTGCTTTGTATACATTGTTCATAATATTTGTGATACTGAAATATTTGGTTATAAACAAATGCTAATTTCAAGGTATGTGCTATAATAAATAAATAAAATGGTGCTCATATTATTGTTGCTTGTAAAATTATATGCATTCATTTCAAGATCTATATGTGAATTTATATACATTCTTATTATCATTAAGGAATTTTGTGCAATATGAATAATTGTGTTGTGTATAAAATCGATGATTTTGATCAGTTATATTCCCACCTATCGTGAGATAAACTGTGATAAATTATTGGGTTTTATCGTAAATTCAATAAATGGTTTTAGTGAACGAATAATTGTGTTATGTATAAAATTGATGATTTTAACTAGTTATTCTCTCACCTATCTTGGGATTAACTGTGATAAATTGTTAGATTGTATCGTTAATTCAATAAAGAGTTTTCCGACTTTTGAGAGCATTGGCATGTTTAATACATGATGCATTATTGCCTTTTTTATAATTCAGTGATGTCGTGCATGTGATGTAATTTGGTGGTTGCTATGGTTTTGTGTTATTGTGATTGAATATTATTTTGTCTATTGATTAAATCTCTAGCTTATTTGAAATATATCTTGGTGTAAATCTAGAGATTATTTGCGAATAAAAAATTTTATTTAAAGAAACAAAATCTATTTTGCTAAGAATATTTAATAATGATTACCAAGTAATTATTCAATTATATTATGTCTTTATTATTATAAATATGCACTTGGTAATCATTTTCATGAGTTATTTCAAAATATTTATGGACTAAGTGAGACAAATATATGGATTTCATTTTCACTTTTACCTAAGAAAAGTTTTTTACATGAGATATACAATATATGACTAATGTTCATTTTGATTATGATTGGACATGATATTTATGATTTTCTGTTATCTTCCAATTGAAGTTGAACTACTTGTATGTATAATAATATTCACTTAGAGATAAATGAACTTTTGGTTAAATGTTCATAGTTTTTTATGTACATCAAAGTGAATGATTTTGAATGGTTACGTACCCGCCTATCGCGAGACTAATCATGATAAATTATTGGGTTTGATTCAATGTGGATAACGTTGTACATCAAAATGAATGATTTTGAGTGGTTATATACTCGCCTATCGCGAGACTAACTATGATAAATTATTGGGTTTTATTGGATGTTATTCAAAATAAATAAATAAATATATGCAAGATTATTATTTTGTGAACTGTTATACCAAGGTCCATATGGATAATTACTTTGCCCTATCGGTAAATTATTATTTGGTAGGCTGCTTGGGACGATGAAGAAAATGGTTAGATACTTTGCACTTAGTTACCGAGTCTCATCCTCTCGATGACAGGCTATTTCAAGTCTTTATATTTAATTATTTGATTTATCATGCGTAGAAGTTCATTGTGTATTGCGGATTCTAGCATATAATTTTGATTAAAAAAAAAAAATAGTGTGTAAGAGTCAATTGAGTGTTACTGACTCTAGCATGAATGTGAAATAAAAATAGTGCGTAAGAGTTCATTATGTGTTAGAGACTCTAGCATGGAATTGAGATAAACATAATGCGTAAGAGTCAATTGTGTGTTGCAGACTCTAACATGGATTTAACAAAAAAAATAGTGTGTAAGAGTTCATTATGTGTTAGAGACTCTAGCATGAATTTGAGATGAAAATAATGTGTAAGAGTGCAATACGTATTGTGAATTCTACCGTGTGTGTAAGATAAAAATCTTACTATTTGGTGAATGAGGATATTTATGAGTGCATATTTATGTTTTCACATGCATCATAAATTTATTGTGACATCCTCAATCCTTGGTGATCCTGACTTGTCTATCTTGGAAAGGCACATATTGTAAAAATGTGATAACTTCTAAGTCTCAATACCTCCAAGCAATCATATTTGCATTAACTGTGTTCGGCTTAATATACACTTAAGTATGTACATAAAATCATATGATTATATTGTTGGTGTACATGGTAAATACTTGAGTCACTTGAAAGCTACAAAGAAGTATTAAGGTACTTGCGGGGGTGCTAGGGACTTTGTGCCAACGTAATAGTAATCCACATTCTTGATGTAGTTGGATATTGTGATGCCGATTATTTTGGTTGTCTAGGTAGTGTATTTGTGATGGTGGGAAGAACTATTATGTGGAAAAATGTCATACAAACACTTATACCTGCCTCAACTATTGAGACATGCATAATGTGTAGCTTATTGTGAGGCTACGTGTCAGGATACATAGCTGTAGAATTTTATCTTAAGGCTGGGTAGTCTAGATGCCATTGTTATGTCGTTAGAGATATTTTGAGTTTTGTCTGCAGCAATTTTCTTTCTCTCGAAATACTAGGAGCTCCTTGCAATACAAGCATATTGACATAAAAGTATTTATTTCTAAAGAGAAAGCTAATTGAATCTCACATTTGAGTTATGCATACTCCCACAGAACATATGTTGGCAAACCCACTGACCAAGGGTATTTGGCTCCTATAGTATTTCAGGAGCATGCGACTCATATGAGGTTGTTAGAGTCTTTTTTTCTATTAAATTAGTGGGAGTTATATGCCTTGTGTATATGGTGAATATTTTTGTGTTGCCATATATATTGTTTTATGTGCATTTATGTTAACTGTGGCATTGACGTTGTGATACGAGACATTGTGTATCAGTTTCAGTGGGCTTCATTTGAAAATATAGTGATCACTATTTGTGCTATTTGTGTGCAATACTTGCATTCTACTTTTTCAGATCACGTGATTGTAAATACTTGTTATATGTTATACATCTTATCGATGTGTTCTTAACTTGTAATTGCAAATACATCCGGATCAAATTGTGTTTTTTGGATGATTATTTGTGTTTACTTGGTAATTAAATGACTTATGCAGTCCAAGTGGGAGATTGTTGTATTTTATTTCACTTTTGGGTAGACTGCATGGTCATTTTAATATTTGGGTCTGGACCAATTCTATAAGCACTTGAGGAAGCCATGTACTCTCATCCTACATATATAATGAAGTTAGCCCAGTAAACTTCATTAAGTCATCAGAGGAATTAGGGTTGAGAGATTAGTGCCCTTTACACACACAACACAACAGGATAAAGGGAGGAAGATGGCAAACTCATCTTTTAACAAAGAATGTACGTTTACATTCTTTTCATTATTGTTCACATGCTATGGAGTAAGACAGATTTATTTAGTGAAATTTTAACATAAACAATATTATAAAGGTGCAAAGGATATTGGCCAAGATATGACAAATGAGATCACAATAAGATTTCAGAAAAGTAAAGATCTCAACGGTAAGGAATATTATAGATATCGGCTGAGAAGAGAGATGCAGAGGATATTAGTCGAGATGAGAGTTGAGAAGAGAGGTAGGAGGTGCTTGGCTAATTGGCTTGCTTCTGAGATTGTTATAATGGCTCTCTTGACGCTCAAATTCTTCTACTTTTGTGTAAGGCATGCAAATCAAAATTACATATCGAAAAGGATATGAAGCAAAGAGAACCAAGGAATCGCTGATGGAAGTGTGGAAGAGCTTGGTGCCAGGGACGGAGAAGTCGTGGAGATCGGCGTGCGAGCAAAAGGCGAGGTTGGTGAGCACTAGGTCAGACCCTGGCGTGTTCGTCACAATCATGTTCGCCGAAGTCGAGAACGTGAATGCAAATTCTCGAGCGGGTTGCTCGGTGGTTGCTTTGGTGTGAAGTAAAAGATGGAGGCGAAGGAAAGATATTGTCAAAGGGGAATGTTATAGAAAATACAAAAAACAAAAAAAAACTACTCTAAGAAAATTTATATGCTGTGTAGTCAAGAATACGATTGGAAGTATTTTTAACCTAAGTTGACGTTTGGACGTTATTTTATTTTTTACTATTTTTTAAGGGATCCGGCTTACATGCTCTAGTTTTAATAACATCATGTATGTTGTAGTTTAAGCAATAGTCAAGATTACATCTCCCAAAATCTATAAATTTTCTGTTACTCTTTGTTATCATAGTCAAATCATACATTCTCCTTATCAATAGGCTAGAGTTCTTCTTCTCAAAGGGCATGTTTTCTGGAGCCAATATTCTTTTTGGATTTTCAGTGCCTCACTCGTCTAAATAAAAAGCAATCAGTAATAGGAAGACAAGTGTTAACACAATTTTTCAAGGTTATTTTACCAAGAAAGGATGAAAATGTTGTTCTTTCGGTCTTTATATTTCTTGCTTATTGCTACAAAAAAGATAAAGAAACTCAATTTAAAAACTCAAAATAAATATTGCCTTGAGTGGCACGAATTGTAATGTTTCTCCATAGTATTGTGATCTTTGAAATAATTTCCGCACTGTGAACATGGGATCCGATACTTACTATGGCTGGTCTTTTTGTGACTTCGGAGGCCACCCATAGTCGCAAAACTCTTCATGCAGTGATAACAATAAGGGAAATGCTAGGTGTTCTTCTAGTGTTCTCCTGGTGTCCTCCCAATTGTGATGTGCCTTTTAAAATCACGAATAGATTAAAAGTTAATAATGATAATCTTAAATTTAACGATAATTTTAAAAGTCACATCACAGTTGGGAGGACACTAGGAGAACACTAGAAGAACACCTAATATTTTCCTAACAATAATGCTCGAAAGCAATGTAAGGTTTTAATCAAAGAGACGCTAAAAATCAGAGAAGTCGAATAAATCAAGAGCTCTCGAGTGATAGAATATATACTTACTTTGGCTAGGCTTATTGTGACTTTGGAGGCCACCCATAGTTGCAAAACTCCTCATGCACTAATAACAAAAATACTCGGAAGCCATGAAAGGTTTTAATCGAAGAGACTAAAAATCAGAGAAGTCGAATAAATCAAGAACTCCTGAGTGATAGAATATATATATATATATATATATATATATATATATACGAAATAAAAAAAATCAACAAAATTTAACTATTGTTTAAAACATATAAATGTAACTTACAATTGAATTATTCACACTTGGCATTAATTTAATTTATTCAACTATCTTTGACAAGTCTTCATATTTTGAAATCGTTGTAATTATTTTTTTTTATTGCTAATAATCTTAAATATATCATTCTTAATAGGGTAAAGTCCACATACCC
>NC_081547.1:20203390-20203815 GCF_901000735.1 Corylus avellana
AATACCCCTACAGATTTCTCAATAAGACAAAAATACCCCTATAAATTAAAAAAAAAAATTGATTTTTTTAAAAACGAAAAATTTTAATTTAAAAATAATATTTACAAAAAAAAAACAATTTTTTTTTTAAACAAAAATTTTTATTTTTATTTTTTTAAAATGGAAATTTTTATTAAAAAAAAAAACTATTTTTTTTATTTAGTTTTAAAAAACAAAAAAAATTACATTTTATTATTAAACGAAAATTTTATTTTTTTTAAACGTAAATTTTTATTTAAATAAAATTATAAAACAAAAATAAAAAAAATAAAAAAACGAAAATTTTCAATTTTTATTAAAAAAAAAAAAAAGAATCGAAATTTTTTTAATTTTTTTCTTATAAAATTGATTTTTAAAAAAAAAATGGCCAACGTTTGGATTTTTTT
>NC_081547.1:20203914-20239588 GCF_901000735.1 Corylus avellana
AGGACATTGTCACAATTGAAAGTTTGGGGGGGACATTGTCAATTGAGTGGTAGTTTAAGGGGGTTATGTGGACTTTTTCCTTTTTAATATATGTGACCAGACAATCATTCATCCACTGATCTCTCATTTGGTTACATAAACGAATTTTTACAATGTAAAAGTTTGACTACATAGCTGAATATTTTTAAGAAAAGGTAGAAAAAATTAATTTGAATTGTTGAAGGCTTAAATAGGAAGAAATAATGTATATAAAAAAAAAAATCACAAATTGTTGAATTTTTAAATTGTTTAATGGCTTTTGATTCTCATAATTATTCCGCACAAGAGGAGATGAAAAATTCGAATTAGTAACCTCTGTTTCATGAGGCATGATTTTCAAGACTCTAATTCTCTAGTTCTTTTTTAGAAAAAAAAATGCTCTAATTCGTGCTGTAGTGTTTTCTGGTGATGAGGTGGCTGACCCGCAACCCAAATTCTGGTGGTGAAAGTTGAGAAGGTTGATTTGAGGGTCTCCATGGATGAGTTGAGATTTATGTTCTGAAATCAAAGTCTGGTGGGGGTGGTTTGATTGAAACCTTGGAGGGTTTGAGAGATTTTGTTGAGAGGAAAATGGGTAGGTGGTGAAAATTGAGAAAGGGGATAACAGACGGAAGTTTTGGAGGAGAGAGGGAGGATGTTTGGATGGGAGTTAACATGGCATTCTTAATGCCATCATTTTTTTTTAATAAAAAAAGAAAAAAAAGTAGGACCTACTACTGTTTTGGGGTTATAATCCCCTTGAAAGATCTCAGCCTTCCAGCGGTAGTTTGGAAGGATCGCATGTAAGAGCATTCCCAGCAGCTTCTCTGTCATATTCCCTAAATTTAGGGAACCAAACTACTTTTTGCTTCCCTATGTTAATATGCACCCCAATAGCTTCCTTAAATGCTTCCCTATATTAATAAAATATATTTTTTTTTATTTTACCTTTTTTATATTTTATTTCTTTAATTTATACTTTCTCTCTCTCCCTCATATTTTCTTCTTCTCCGATGGTTCAAGTTTGAGTTCCAACCACAAATTTGAGTGTGAGAGAAGACCGCACAGATTTGAGTTCCAACAACAGATTCTTTTCTTTGTGCGGTCTTCTCCGGTCTATCCGTCTGTGATTTCATCCTTTTCTTTTCTGATTTGCGTCTTCTCCATTGCAGGTTAGCGTTTCGTCATTTTGGCTTATTGTGGTTGGTTGTATTTGATGTTTTCGTTCCAGTCTCTAAAATTTTTGTTTCTTTCTCAGCTCAGTGTTCTTGCATTTGATTACTAGAAAATCGGAGCTTAAGCCCAAAAGAACCGAACCCAAATCCGAACTCCAATCCTACACTCTCAACTTCTCTTAGACAATCGTTTTCGAAGCAATCAGATGGCGCCACAGCGAGCTCCATCGTCGAGGCGCCGTCGACGAGTAGGATTCGGATGGGGGAGAACGGAGAGTGGGTGTCGTCCGGCAGAGCTCAGGGTGGCAATTTCGTAAATTACTTGCCCAAATCTCTGGCTGTTTGGTGAGGTGCGAGAGACAAAGAGAAAGAGAGGTGAGAGAGAAACGTGAGATGAGAGATGAAAGAGGAGAGAGAGTTTTTTTTTTCAATTTAATAATCATATGGATTGCTACAGTAGAACCCAATACATTGGGTTCCACTGTAGCATCTGATGGTTTAAGGAACCATATAGGGAGTCTGCTGTAGGTGATTTTTTACGATTTTTTTGACATTTTTTCTAAACTTAAGGAACAAACCCCCTTATAAGGAGTCTGCTGGGAATGCTCTAAGCTTCACCCTTCGCAAATTACCAAAGGTCTAAAATATTAAATATATATACCTAGGTAATAAGTTTAAAGTCGGTGCATTCTTTAAAAAAATTATAATTAAAAAATAAAAGGTCAAACTTTAAAGTAAGAGCCCTTAAAAGGTGTCAGTTATGCTTAATTAAAGCTTTATTACAACAATTTTTTTTTTTTTTTAACGCTAAAGGAGCTCTTCTCAACATTAGTAAAACGGTTCACTTTTGGTAAATAAAACATAACCCTAAACTTTGTGTTTTGCTAAAAAAAAAAAAAACACACTTCGTCTTCAACATTTGCCTCGACTCTTAACCTAATTATCAAAATGCTTGAACTGAAACAAAATCAAATTGATGAGTCATGAATCCCGATTCTTTTGAGAAAGACTTGCCCCTTGATGAATGATTGAGAGTAGGCAACCCAAGGCATCCGAAAAAATCTTACTGGAGTAAGGAAAATTTTTGAGACGTGAGGGGGACATTTGACCCCTCTCGACCCCCCTTCCTCCACCCCTTGTTATGGACAAGACCCATGAGCGTATAGGGATTGGTGTTGTAGTACGGGATCACGAGGGAGTTGTATTGGCCCCCCGTAGCACTACATGAAATTTCTCAATATTTCCCACGTTGGCTAAAGCTTTGGCTGCGTTATATGCTATGGATTTTTGCAGGGAGATTGTGTTCTTTGATGTTATTTTAGAGCCTTACAGATTGTCATTGTAGTTGAACCGGCAGACAACAATGGGAGCAAAATTGATCATATAATTGATGGCATCCAAGTGGAGCTGGGATAGATTGAGATCTTGGAGGATTGAACATATCAAAACGGATGCAAATACAACAGCACAGGTAATAGCCCAAGAGGCTATTTTGTGTGTCATAAATAGGGTTTGGGTTGATGAGATTTTGAATTGTATTTTTGACATTATACTGAGTGAGCAATCTGCCCCAATTTGATTTTTTATATCAATGAATAAGAAATTTGTTCAGAAAACAAAAGTCTTAAATTTTGACCATAATTTTAAATTAAACTATAGAGTTTAATGATTTTAATAGTAATTTATAATTAATAGAGTTTAGTTTATATGTAAGAAGGGTTGGAATTCAAAGAGTTGACCCGTTTAATTAAATGGGATGGGTTAAGTTTAACTTATATAGTCTTATACACATATTTCGACACGACCTAAATCGGATACATGAATATAAATAATCACCCTGCATCGACCTACAAAAAAATAACAGTTTTTTTTTTTAAAAATAATTTTTAATTTTTTAAAGTTGTTACAGATATTCTTGTACAACCTTTTAATGGGCTCTTTTTGGCAGTTTTGCCACTTGCTGAATTGGGACCCCCAACTTTTGGCTAAGTGGAAAAAATTGGCAACTCATGTGTCAATAGTACAATGCTCAGAAAAGAAATTGAGTCGAGAGAACCGTTATTTTGTATTCTTATGTTCAGCTTAAGTGACATGTTTAATTAATCTTAACGGAAGAGAAGAAAAAATCTAAAAAGTGAATTGAGTGTTAATATCATTTCTCATGTAAAATATCATTTCTCATGTGTTAATCAGTAATAGAACAAATCAAATTGGCAACTTGAATAGTGAAAAAACAAAGGAAATCTTCACTTACCTTTTAGGAATTGTCACCCATTTTATAATGACTTTTCAAAGTTCAAAACTTTTCAATTTAGTGTATTAAATTTTTCATTTTTGTCAATGTCCCTAATTTGTTGGGATTTTTCATTAAATCCCAACAAAATTTTCAAAATACCCTTTTTTTAGACAAAAAAAAATTAATTAATTGTGTGTTTTTTTTTTTTTTGGCAAAGATTGTGGCATTGGTATTTTTGTAAATACCATTAAATTCGGACCAACGCCTTAATCTTTGCAATTTTTTTTTCTTCCCAAGACAAATAGGAGTATTTAAAAAAAAAAAAAAAAAAAAAGTTAACAAGCGAATGAAATTGTAAACAATTGAAAGATTGACACACTAAATTTAAATAAATTAAATTTTAAGAGAGACATTACAAAAGTAATGACAATTCATGAGATAAAGTGAAATTTCCTCAAAAACAATGAAAAGCTATGACAATATAACCCAAAGGAATATTAATATCTATTGTGGTCCATCTTTGTGAAAATGAAAAAGAGAGATCCAAAGCTATAATTAAGATGTGTCGCTCATTAAAAAAATAAGTCAATGACATTATTCCTAACGTTAACGTCAAATTTCTTTCTTTTTCTTTTTTCCCTCCAAAGCAGTCACAGTCATCTTTCTCTGGCAGCTGTATTTTTATTTTTTATTTTTAGAAATACTAAACACATTTTCAGTCTCATGTTTTTAAATATACATTCTTTAACATGATAGCAAAAATTTTCATTAAAAAAATAACTTTTAAAAATAATTTTTTTTTTTTAAAAAAAATAGAGAATATTTAGGGGTTCAGGGGTTCAGTCCCAACCCCTTTTCTAGTTCCGTTCCTGCCACGTCTAATATAAATTCTCACACAATAGGCGTTCCACCAATGTAGCATGAAACTCAGGTATAAATTCACCATATACATATAAATTTGTATACACAAATTCATTCTTTATAAGAACTATTAACCTTTCTAAATAATGATAACAATATTTTTACTGTTCTTATGTCTAGTAAATCCCGCATTGTGGAGTAATTATGATCAATTTCAATACACACTTTCTCAACCATCCAGTCAATTCAATGGTGTTGAGGATTATAGAAGAATGCTTAGCCAAGATTATTAGACTTCCCATGAAAGAAGACTATCAATTTTTGCATTAAGGTACATTTAACTGTCTAATTTTTTATAATTTTACAGTTGTGTTTTTTAGTTTTGATTTAATTTATTGTGATGTGGCAGGTTCTTAATTTGATGTGGTCATTAACGATACAAGGCAGATGAAGAGTAGTTTTGTTCGGCTTAGTAGATTAATAACAAAAAAAAAAAAATGATATTCAAGTTTGAGATTGGATTCAAAATTGTACTTTTTGAGAAGGGTGATTTTTTTTTATTCAGGGAAAATGGGCATAGAGGAAATTACCAAAAATAAATAAATAAATAAAGGTAACTTCACTTTAGATTCCTGAATTACCACGCGATTTAACTAGTCTCCCAAACGTCAAAATCTCTCAATTTGAACCCCTGAACTTTCAATTGCAGTCAATTTGAACCCTTCCGTCAGATTTTAAACGTTAAAATTGAGACAATGACGTTTATACCCCCTGAATTTTTTACAAAATTCTAAATTTACGCTTAATTCCAAATTAAAAAAATAATAAAAAAGTTCTTTAGCCTTGTGACCCGTGGGTCAGGCGAGACCCATGCGGGTCTAACCGTGACCCACGCTCGGTCTCGTGGGTCTTTGGCCGAGACCCAGCATGGGTTTGACATGACACACGGGTCTTTCTTTTTTTTTTTTCTAAAAAAAAAAAAAACAAACAAACAAACAAAAATTAGAGATATTTTGGTCTCTTTAGGTATTGCCATTAGAAGTTAACAGCCAAATCTGACGGAAGGGTTCAAATTGACTACAATTGAAAGTTCAGGGATTCAAATTGAGATATTTTGAAGTTTGAGAGTTTGTCAAATCAAGTAATAATTCAATGGTATAAAGTGAAGTTACCGAAAAAAATAAATAAATAAATAAAGAAAAATAAAGAAAATTGATTCAGCCCAAAGGGATAATTGAAACTGCCAAGAAAGGCAGTAAACAGAACAATTTACAGAACAACAAAGAATAGGAAAAACCATGACTGTCGCGAAACTCTTCAAGAGATGGAAAATTTGAATTTGCAATGCATGTACTTTATATAAACCCCTAAAATTTGTTAATCTTTTGTGTCTCGAATAACTTGTAAAGGCTACCTCTAAGATTTCAATTTGTCTTTATGTGATTTGGGATTATGCACGCCCGCTCATATCAGAGTATGATGGTTTGAAAATCTTTCCTTGGCCCACTCAATGCATCAACAAGAAATTATGTACTCTTGTTGAAGTACAATTAGCACAAAAGCAGGGGATGAAATTGAAAATCTTTGTTTGCCCCAAGCACCATTAAGATGAAACCAAAAAACCCAACACTTGTCCAAATTATGTTCTGAGATATTCTAGTTGAAGCCCCTTAAACAAAAATTTGTGTAAGTTAAACAATCAAATTGACTGTGAGAAACAATCAAAAGCAACTAGAAACCAAACACAAGGAATTTATTTTCTAAGAACAAAAATCACCTCAACGGACAATCCCCTTTATATCTTTTGTTTCAAGCTTACATATATATTCGACTTCCATATAAGCTAAAGTTGGTGGACACCCTATGAAACCAATAAAACTTATATCCCTGCAGTAAGATATCCTAATTGCCTGAAGCTGATGGCATCCTTGAGAAGGGCTTTTTATCCACGGTTTGAAATAAGATCACAATATGAGAGACCCATAGAATACGACCCTAATCGAAATGCATGCAATTGTCTCATACAATATAGGGTGGTAAGACAAATCCTTCAAAGCTGAGCAAACATTAGCCAAAGTCACAAACTCGTACCTTTAATTGTTAACATTATTTATCTGTCACGATCCCAAAACTCGTAGGGCATGTTTGGCAAAAGACCTTAATGACCCGATACTATTTCTCAAAAAACTCAACTTCTCAACATTCTTATTTTTTTCACATCAATCAATTTTTGATACAGTAAAAAGGTCCGAAGCGTTTGCCAAATAGGCACATAGACTTTTAGCAATTTCCCTTAATAAAATGGTGATGAAAATGGGCTAAATCCTAGTTTATTTATTTAAAGATAAGAAAATGGCTGGAAAATTTATGGTAAACATATTGATACCACAACTTGAGACCTGTCATTTTAGGCACTTTAGAGAGAGCCCATAAAAGCTGGCCAAGGAAAGCCCATGGATGGAGGACCCAAATCTTGGATTGTTGGAGATTTTGGTTAGTGGTGGTAAAAAGTCACTTTTCTGGCAGCTTTTTACTTTTATTTGTTCGTCAAACACTTTTGTTCAAACTATAATGATGAAACGACAGCAATAATTGCGTCTAATTTTCTCTTTTCAAATCCACTCCACTCTACACTAGAAACAACCTTGACCTCTCTCTCTTTATGTAGAATGACAGCAAGAAAGAAAATGCTTGTTTTTATTTTGAACGGTCCAATCACCCAGAAAAGAAAAAAGGGATTTCAAGGGTCCAACTTATAATTTATCAATCATTTGAAGGACGATTCACCTTATTCATTAACAAAATTTCAAACTTAACCCATTATTTTGCTCATTGCTGCAATAGTTTGAGGGATACTTAAGAAAACAAAGACTAAAAAAAAAAAAAAAAAAAAAAACTATTAAATGGTGAAGAATTTGGTTAAAGACAAATTAATGAAAAGGGATTGGCTATAAATTTGAGAAGGGTAAGCCAATAAAGAAAGAAATTTGGTGAACACGAATCATTCTAAAAAGATTAGTTAATCTGAAGTTTTCTTATAATTACTTATAAAATTCAATTTCATATAGTCTTCTCAATATAGAATTGGAGTGTTACATTACATGTAAATGTCATAATTAACCCTAAACAATTTGATTTTTTAGAGGGCCTCAACTCTTTTCATTTTGGTGGATAAGTTTGTACCTTATCATGTACCAAATTACCAATCACAATTCAAGATAAAAATAAAAATTGATAAATAAATAAGTAAAATCTGCTTTTAGTATCTTTTCTAATCAAGACATTTTCTTAAGAAGATTGATTACATTCCTTCAAAATAAAACAAAAAGGAGGAAGAAGATTGATTAACAATGGCCCACGCTATCTAGCCGTTGCACCCACTCCACCGTTTGCCCACGTGGCACGTAATTTGAAAATTGCCAGCATTTAAAAACCAAAGTCGACCGTTAGATTCTTTCTTAGCGTAACCAAAAGCCCTCTGCTGCATCCACGCTTTCTCCCAAGAAGAAGTTGGAAACAATGGCTTTTGAGACTGCATTCACAGAAGAAGAAATGGTAGTCAGCGAGAGCGTCGGATACCCGAAAGCCTACGCGAAGCTCTGCCGCGACCGCCGTGTCAGTCCCTACAGCCATGGCCCTCCTTTCACTTACACACCTTACAGTCTGGAGCAAGATGAGGTATGAAAATTACCCTCTCTTTCATTCTCTGATTGCTTGCCTAGAAAACGCAGGAAAATAAAAACAGTAGAAGAAAATGAATTCTGGGTTTTGTAATTTCAGCCTCTTGGTTTTCAGAAAGTAGGAACACTCAGCATAAGCAAGACAATTTAATTCTGAGATACTGAAAATGTTAATATTTTCCATTTGAATCCTTTTCTCTGCAAACAAACACAGAATTTACTGGAATTCTTAGTGCTCTTTGGTTGTCATTAAAAATACGAGATAATCTTGTCATTTTTCAGATCTGGACATAAGATCATTATAATTAGTCAGTTTCGCTAGAAATTCAAACTTCTGATATCTGTAATGTAAACGAAGTATGGGTTTCTCATGAATTAAACACTTTTGTGTCTAGAATGTTGAATGAATTATGGGTTTTTCTTAGAATTCTGTTTTTTGTTTTTCTCTTATAATTCTTAAAAAATTATGGGTTTCTCATGAATTAAACAAGTTTGGATCGGATTTTGGGTCTAGACTGTTGAATGAATTATGGGTTTTTCATAGAATTCTGGTTTTTTTTTTTTTTTTTCCCCACTTATAATTCTTATTTTATGCTGGTCTTTGTGACATCTTTTGGTTTTGCAGACCTTGAGGGCAAGGGATTTGGATCAGATGTTCCCAATTATTGACCCGAAAGCTAAACCAACAGCGAAGCCCAAGATCTATGTCAGTCTCCTGTGGAAGCAGCTCAACCACCTCGGGTACCGCTTGGAGTTTTGCTCCATAATTCCAACATATGAACACATTTACAAAAATTCAAATTATGGGGTTTCTGATTTTCCTTCTTTTCTTCAATTTTAGGAATGCTGGCTTTGACCCTACAGTGATTCGAGTCGACCCGTACGGAAATGTTCTTTACTATCATGCTGATTCGGCTTCTCCTCTAGCTTGGGATATTGATCATTGGTTTCCTTGCTCAAGTATACAACTTGATCACAATTATACCTCTGTCTCTCTGTTTTCTCTCTGTCTCTCATATTTATTGGTCTTTTGGCTAAAATTGCAGGGGGAGGGCTAACTGTTGCAAGCAATCTGAGAATATTACAGCGTCAAGTCTGCAAGAAGAAGCATAGTAAGCTGGAGTTTTTGATCCCATGGTGGGAATTTCAACTGGGTATCTCTGTAAACCAGTTCTTGTCCATTTTCGCCTCCAAAAACTCAGATTTCAGGTGGGTCTGTTTCATTTATTTTCCTTTCCATGCATTTTAATCTATAACAACCAAAGGTTGGTAATAATTTCTTGTTTCATACTTAGCAGGCACAGAACATTTTCATTTTTGTTTTCTGAAGGTGAAAATGAAGAATTGAATGCTTCGCAGAAAATAGAGTCGCATTCTTTTCCACAACATTTCATCGAATCCAAAGAGAGAATTGGCCTTGCTCCTGCCGCCATTGTTGTATCTAGAAGGGAACATTATGACACATCGTCAACCTTGAAATCACTGGATTACAATAGGCAGCTAAGGTCACAGTCCCCTGCAATTGGTAAGTAGAAGAATATCAAATAGGTGACCTGTTTCAGTTGTATATGAAGAGAATTCCATTTCCTAACAACCCCATATTCATTTGATTGTGATAGCTGCAAGAAAAGTAAAGCCTAATGTCTTGAAAGAAAATGAAAACCCGGACTTTGTTACGAACCCATACCAAGCAATTGTCATGGCTAGAGATTCCTTGAAACAAAGAGAAGAATCTGTAAAGTTGCAGACAGAAGTACAAAAACTGGATGATGAGGTAAATGAGTTGAAGCAAAAGAATGAGGAGGAAAAGCTCACAATTCAAGAACTGGAATTGGTGCTGATAAAACGCAGGAGAAGGGCAGAAAAGTGCAGGCGACTAGCAGAGGCACAGCATTCATATAGGACTATGCTAGAGAAGATGATTCGAGATGCAATGCACCAGTAAGATCAATAAAAAATAAATAAATAAATAAATAAACCTAACTAATGTGCAAAGATTGTTGCTTTTAATTAAATTTTTCTCATATCTGAATTGTTGCTTTGTAGGAGTGTCATTTATAAGGAGCAGGTGAGACTGAATCAGGCTGCAAGTAACGCACTCATGGCAAGACTTGAAGCACAGAAAGCAATTTGTGATGCCTCAGAGAAAGAACTTCACAGGAAATATAAACAAAGAGATGAGATTGAGTTACAGATTAGGCCTGACTGGGAGCAAGCAAGGAAGAGATCAAGAATGGATGATACCTTTTTTGAAGAGAGGGACAGTAGAACCGTTCTCTGTTTACCAGGGATCAAGCCAAAAACGCCTATACACAAAGAACTGAGAGTGTTTCTAGAGGAGGAACAGAGGGCATCTGAAGCTGGTTTATCTCTTGATGAAGAAGGAAAGCTAAAGGAAATTGAGGAGGAAGTGAAAGTACCTGCAAAAAATATTACCAAGGAGAAGCCTGAAGAACATAACGGATTAATTGTTGCCTTGGAAGATGAAATCCCACTAGAGGATAAGCTTCATAAACTTGAAATTGGAGAAGGGAAGAAATTTAACATTCAATTCCCAGTTCCTCGAGAGCCAGAAATAGAGGAAGATGAAGAGAGCAGGAAGCAGCGTGGTAAAGGGAATGTTGAGAAATGGCTACAAATGCTTTTAGAGAGTACTCAAGAGGAGCTGGATCCTCAAAATGTGAATGAAAGCGAAAAGAGCAAGACTGATGATATAATCAGAAAACTGAATCAAAAGTACCCACAAAAAGAGGTAAAGATTTCCAAGCCTCCAGAATCTGAAGAGAAGGATGGTGTCAAAGGGATAGAAGAAATCGTTGAGATAGAGGCTAGAGAAGTACAGAAAGAAGAGATCAATGTGGGTGGTACTGGTATCGTTGAGGGAATTGGAAGTAGTAGGTTTGAGGGGGGGAGGGAGAGAAGGGACCATAATGGGAAGGAAAGAAAGCTTGTGAGATCCGAGAGTGCCAGGGGCTTTCGGCGAATTCCGTCTTCTCCATCTCTGATGTTGGGGATGAAGAAGGGAGTGGACTGCATAGGCAAGAAGCCGATGGTAAGTGGTGATGATGATAGTGATGGAGACCATGCTGCAAGGAACAGTTTCATCAAGTCATCCATCAGGACGATCAAGAAGGCAGTGAAAATATGAAAATATGCATATGTTTCATTTTCTTTTCCTCATTTTATATATATATATTTTTTAAAGAGTGCTAGGAATCGCTCCTCAAGCTGAATAATTAATTGTGTGAAACTTAGGTATTCGATTGTTATTTGTCTATAAGAATGGTTGTGGCCAGATATTTGATAACAGCTTCTTGTTGTTTTACACAGACCCAATGATTCAGATTTACAGTGTAAGGTAACGTGTGAGCTTATATATATATACACACAGCAGAGCAATACAAAAAGAGAACATTAAAGAAAGAAACCAAATCAAAAACCAACAAAATAATACTGCTCGACCAAGCAACCAATTACCACCCTAAAACATAGCCACTCACCTGGGAAAAATTCCTGCTCAAAACTCTCTGACAAATTCACCTCAGGAATGCCATAAATAAGATAACAAAAATGCTAAAAGGATTGTATTGATTATCTGAACTCAAGCTTATTAGCCAGATTCCTATTCAACTACCCTGCTTCAAGCCTGGAAGGAAGGCATCAGTAAAACTGGTTAATCAAGCAAACCTAACATCGTCAGTTCATTCGTATGAAGGTCATGGACACAGATAGACGCACCACGAATTTCATATAGATTACTTCTCATTACAATTTATTTTAAATTCATCATATTAATAAAGCAATCCCTTTCACAGACTTGCAATAGATTTTCAAGATGGAAGGAGAATGCGGGAATGTTACTAACAGTGTTGGTTGTAATGGCTCATGATGAAAATTTGCGAGTGCCATGAATGGCTTCCGAAAGGTTCTTAGCTTCAAATTAGTTGTAGAATGAGCTATGAAGGCTAAGAGATATATCTATAAGTAGATAATGAGTCCCACTTTGACCTATGAGACTGATGACAACAAAGTCAGTTATCTTGAAGTCCAAATTTGGATTTAGAGTCTTCTTTGCAGCAAAGCGCTTCATCAAAAGAGAGCTAGAGGAGCTGGGGTAAATATTCATCAAATCTACTCAGAGAAACAAGGAGTATAGTGGCGCGTGTGTAGGCCAAGCACATCGTCATGGCAAGTGGCATACACGCATTGTAACAAAGGACACGTCAATGAAAGGAAAGGTAGCCGAAGATGGTGGAGGAGAAGACATGTGGCTTGAGTGGGTGGAAAGGTTGCAGCAGATCTAAGATCTAAACCCCTAACAAAAAAAGCTGTTGAAACTAAAAAGAAAAGGGGAACCAAAGGGAGGTATATATGGAAAAGTTTATAAGGGAGGGGGTAGTGCGGAGGAGGGAGCATGACGGAGATCAAGAAGGTTGTGGCAGGGGAGTTTTTTTTTTTTTTTCTGAGCAGAGTGTTGTGCAAGTGGCATGTGAAAGCAAGTTCCTTGGTAACGTGTGAGCTTGATGAGTATCTAAGCATTTTAGTTCTCCTGGAATTTCTGAACTGCTAGATTTGTGTCAACTGTTCCTCCTAGCATCTGCATATAGCTATACATCTGCACAAAACAAAACATAATGCACAAAACAGATGGCGGAAATAGGAGAAATAATTGGCAAGAACAACCAGGTGAACTTCGAAATCGTGTAAATAAGGCTAATATAAATCATGTCTTGATTGTACAGAAGATGCAGGAAGGTGAAAGGAAGCATTTGGTTACTAAAGACAACAAAGAAACGTTCCAATATTATACTATCAGTGTCCTTGCATTCTTTAGCATTGATTACTTTCTTCTAACGACTAGGATATCGTGAGATGACAAATTTGGGAGGAAGCAGTATATTGGTATTATGCCACATCAGTAATTTAACAAAAGCATATACATTCAACAGTCAGTGACCCCTTTCACAAATTTTTTTTTTTTTTTGTTGGACATTTACGGGGAATTACATCTATCAAATCTCGAGACAGTTTACCAACAACCATCATCAAGATAACAATCCCCTGTTGGCAGGAGTTACAAAATCTTATTTACTCGTTTATTACATGGTGAGGGGAGTTAGACTACGGAACGGAATCCTACCCGTTCCAAGCAAGATGTAAGAGGGGACGAGCGTGTCCCGCCGCCCTTCCTTGTGCAAAGCATTGCGAGAAAGGCGAAAGAAGCAATCCATAGAAAGATTTGTAGTTTGCATTGGCAGCTTCCCTCAAAATTCCTATATCAGTTCTCCTGATCTGAAAAGCAGCTTCTTCTTTCTTCAGTCGATCACCACTTGGTTCCATATATGTGTATGATGTTCAAGCTTTTCTTGCAATGCAAATTCCCATGTTCTATTCCATCTTTTCCTCCCAAGGCACCTTTTGAATTTAGAGGGCCAATTCATGATCCTTGGGTCCATTAAAGACTGTTGAGTGCAACCACCCTGAAGTATGTCGGTCCTTTGTTTTGAAACTAAACACAAAATTAGAAATTCCTTCAGCACTCTTACACATCAGGCTTTCCCCAATAACCTTCATCCGCACAAGTACAGATGCCATCCTTGAAATGGTGGAACCGTTCAGTATCCCTAACAGATATCTCCCTGCGAACAACTTTAGAGATAAATTTGACAGTATTGTGACAGCTCTGGCACATGTATAGATTCTTGGTCACCAAAATTGGTACCCCAGGGGCAGTGTTAATGAGCCCAAATGCAATGGCCAGTCTCTCACTGTGCCCACAAAAAATCTCAGCTTTAGAAGCTTCAACTTCATCCATAGAACTCTTTTCTGGCTCACTAAAACCGATTGCCTTCATTTTCACATAAAATCCCTCCAAAACTGCTTTTAATTCCTTTATTTGAGGGTGGAAATCATCATCACTAAGGAAAGCATGAACTTTTCCCTTTACCTCCACCCAACTGCACCCAGGATCTACAGTAAGCCCTGTCTGTCTCATTGTCCTTCTCACTTTTGCAACTTCATCCCATTTACCACTGTCAGAATAGAGATTACAAAGGAGAATATAATACCCAGCACTAGTTGTATCCTTTTCGAAGATATGATGTGCGGCAAGTTTGCCAAGCTCAACTTGGCGGTGGATCCTGCATGCATTCAACAAGGCTCCCCATATGGCTGGATCAGGTTCGATAGGCATTTTCTGTATGAACTCATGGGCATCCTCCAATTGCCCAGCACGGCCAAGCAAATCAACAATGCAGGCATAATGCTTCAGATTAGGGGTGATATAATACTGATTTTGCATGCTATGGAAATACTCCAAACCTTCCGTCACCAAACCAGATCTACTACAAGCACACAACAGCGAAATAAATGTAATATCATCTGGACTAACCAGTTCCCCCACCATTCTCTGGAATAGTTCCACAGCTTGTGCTCCTTGCCCCCTCTCGGCATACCCTGTCAGCAGAATATTCCATGCTGCAACATCTTTTTTGTGTCTGTTAAATTGGTTCCATGCAGATCCCATTCTTCCACACCTTACATACATGTCCAAAATCGCATTGGGTATAAAACCGTCAAACCCTACTCCAGTCCTCAATGCATGGGCATGAACCTCTTTTCCACACATCAAAGCTCCTATTCTACCACATGCAGATAGAACAGAAATTAAGGTTACAGAATTTGGCTTTAAATTGGGTTTCATTTGGCGGAAGAAAATCAAAGCGTCAAAGCTCCTATTGTTGACCCGAAGCCCGAGGATGATTGAAGTCCAAGATATCACATTCTTGTCAGGAATAGAGTGGAAAACATCTAAAGCTTTCTCAATGCATTTGCACTTGGAATACATATCAATGAGCGTGTTAGCAACTAAAACATATGAGATGAGCCCTGTCCTGTTAGCAAGCTCGTGAAGTTTAACGCCCATATCTAAATGGCCTAAACAAGCGCAAGCAGATAGAACACTGGCTAGAGTGATCTCATCAGGCTGGACATCCTCTAGCTCCATCAATTTGTAAGTTTTCACGGCTTTAGCAGGTAGCATGTTATTCTCATAACTTGAAATCATCGACGTCCATGACACTACATCTTTATAATCCATTCTAGAAAAAACTTTTTCTGCAACCTCCCAATGCCCAACAGTTGAGTACATCTGAATTAAAGAATTATACACTGAAACATCGGCTCCAAACTCTGTTCTCATAACATAACCATGGACTTCCCTGGCTAATCTCACATCACCAAGAAGCTCACAGGCAGAGATTATACTAGTCATGGTCTTCAAATCTGGATCTACAGAAAGTTCACGCATCAAAAGAAACAATCTTAACCCTTCCAAACACTCTCCATTCTCAAAATACCCAGAAATTATCGCATTCCAAGATATCCTATCTCTACTAGGCATTCTATCAAACACCAACCGTGCTCTTAGAACATGACCGCATTTCACGTACATAGTGATCAAAGCATTAACCACGTCCACATCCGACTCAAACCCAAATCTTAACACATGCACGTGAACCTCCCTCCCCCTCGCCAAATCTGGTACGCCCCCACAAGTCCTCAACACACATGGAAAAGTATACACATCCGGCTTAATACCAACCCACAACATCCTGTGATACAAATCCAATGCCTCGTCGAAAAACCCCGCCTTGGCATAGCCACCCACCAACACATTCCAAGAAAACACATCCCTCTCCTCCATCCTCCCAAACACATACCAAGCATTACCCAAATCACCAAACCTCACAAACATACTCAATAAAGAATTACCAAGTCTAACACTTAATCGTGTCATCGAATTCGACACGTGCGAGTACACTCTAGCCCCCTCATCGTACGCTCTCTTCCACTCACTTAGCCTTAACAAAGCAATATAAGCGTCTTCTTCTACAGAAATTTGAAGCTCTTGCATCGAGTCTAGGAGCTTTAGAGCTTGTTCTAAGTTTCCAGTAAGGCATAGTTGACATATATCTGAATTTGGGTTGTGGTTCGTGATAGAGGAGGAGGAGGAGGAGGAGGAGGGGGAGGTGTTGAGAACTGAGACTTCTTTGGTTCTTTTGAGGGAGAGGTGGTGGGCTTGGAGGTTGTGAGAGAAGCTGAGGAGTCTGGTGTTGTGGGTTTTGGGAGTTTGATAATTGGGATGGTCAGGGTGGAGAGGGACTGGAGAGGTTTTTGCAAAAGCAGCCATTTTTGCAGGTGCAGAAGCAGAGCATGGTTTCTCAGAGGTTTTGGGTTTGGGTGAGGTTTAACGGTTAGAACGTACTGAAGTTGATGGATGATGATGATAGAGTCAAACGTTGTCGTTTCAGCTTTTTCTCCTATTTCTACTTAATTTTGTGTTCTATCTATAATTCTATAATATTATGTGTAGCACATTCTTTAATGAAAAAACTTTCCCTATTCCTATTTAACGACAATATCTTATGATTCTAAGACTTAAAATGGTCAAGATTTTAATATCATTGTATTTATTGATATCAATGATATTATATTATTTAAATTATTTGAATGAGGTTTCTACATATTTATTGTGTAGCATTACTAACAACATTTTGACAAACCCTTTTTTCACCTTTTTTACTGTTTACTCCGTTTTTTTTTTTTCAAAAAAAAAAAAAAATCACTACAAAATAAATTATTTTCACTTTTCAATACAAAAAATTTAAAACTTTATACCACATCAATCTATGTCTGCTACCGTATTTAAGGCAAAAGAGTTTGCCAAACATGCCTTAAATATAACAACATTTGTCATAAAAATATTTGTTATGCAAATCTAATTGTACTACCTAATAAAAGAAAGAATTCCCTTGCCTTTACTTTTAAAAGTATCCAAATAAACTCATTGCCTCACCATATTTTAGTTCTCGTTGTCGCTTTTTGTGAAGTTAATTCTTCTGATCTTGCTTTTTTTTTTTTTTTTTTTTTTTTTTTTTCTAATACTTCTGATCTTGCTTGACATAACCAATAATATCTTTTCCACTGGTTTGCCTACCTACGAATTCATATTCTTTAACTTTATACCACTATCATAAGCCAAATCAATTTCTAATGTTTGGATCATCTCTCTCTCACTCTCTCTTGTTCAGCTCAAAATCCCTCTTTACAACATGTAAATTATCTTGAAGTCACTACAGCATCTGTCTATCTTTGTTTTATTACCCCATTCTGTACCGAAATTTTAGTAGGTATATAAATTAACGCCTTAGATGGGAATTCTAAATCCAGAATTTCTTCCATATTATAGGAGTCGTATGCCTCTTGTTCAAAACCATATATCAATGCTTTGGCGTATAATCAGTAACCTAATTTTGATAATTATTCTTGTTTGCCTCTTCCCTGTAATTATTCAAAAGATAAATTAAAATGTACAAGAATTGTGAGGTCTTGTTACAACATGCTATAACATTAATTAATAAAGTGAACAATGATAGCAGCTGATTGCAAACTTAAAACTTATACCCAAAAAAAGGTAGTTTTGTTTCCTAATATATATACAAAAAAAGAACTACCAAAAAAAAAAAAAAAAAAGCTCGAGAAGGAACCATGAAGCACCAAATTGATCATCAAAGAATCAACCAATGTAAATAGTACCCAGAAACTCAGGAACCCATAGAAGCAATAATACAATTTATATAGCCAATATTGTGCAAACCAAAACCATAAACCCAATGTTGAAATCTATAATGATAAATTGACAAAATCAAGTGGTCACATTTTTACCCCTATCAAGGGGATTAGGATCTACTACAATTATCATTCCTTGCATCGAACAGCTTGAAAAATACTACCTATATATTGAAAATGTGGCAAGTTACCAATTAAAATAGCAAAAGATAAATAAAAAGTCATTCGAAAATACTTTTTCTTCACTTTTGCAGTGACGCTTATTCTTCAGTTAACTAAAAGACAGTTTTTTTCCCAAAGTTTTTCTACGACATGAAGCGCGTGCAAGAATTTGATAAAAATATGCTTAATTTTCATTAGTAACATGTCACATTTTTCATAGGTATCATTTTTCACATCGTTCAATGCAAGAAACGAATTCACATAATTTGAAAATTTACAATTTTAAAGAAATTGTAGGGCATCCTTATCCCAATCTCCATATCCTAATAAAATTGGCGCACACAAAATGCATCAATAGACCATAAAATCTATTGGCTTAATTCATGGATGTGAACAACAAAGTTACCTTGGCTTAAAATTGAAACCTCTTGCTAGGTCAAGGATAATTTGCTAATTATTACAGTAATACCCATCTTTAGAGTTTAGAACAGAAGAAAATATACATACACACACCTATATATATATATAAGCCTTACAATATTTCAGAAAGTCAGTGCATAAGTAATAACAAATTAAAGCATAAATACTAAAACAACAAAATTAAACTTGCTTATTAATTAATAAATCCTTAGCCTTCTTCACCTTGATCATCAAGACATGGATTTCCTCCACTTGGGGGGAGGAGTCTTCCCTCTCACCAGCTTGGTTTTAATGCCCAGAGGCGTTTCCTTGCCAAATTCCGACTCTTCGTCAACCTCTTCAATTTTGTGAATCACATCAACCCCCTTGAATGAAGGTAATCCAAACTTCTTCCACTTGAAAAATCCCTTTTTCTTCCCCACAAGCCTCTCTATCTGCACTTGCATGGAGTTGCACTGGCTTTGAAGCCTCACAACATCTTCCTTCAGCCTCCTTATCTCCATTTGGTTGGCTGTCATTTCACGCCTCGAGTGGCACCGGGCAGAGGAGTCAAGCCCAATGCCCGGGCTACGGGTGCCACTGAAGGAGCCACTCCAATCAATATGGCGGTTGAGCTTGTTTTGCTCCGAGAAGAGCACTTGGATGACTGCCCGAACGGGCAAGCGTTCGTTTTGAGCTGCATGAAGAGATGCCTCCGGTGAGAGTTTCCGGCTGTCAATTAGTCGGCAGAGACTCTTTCTTTCTTGCTTTGATGCTGCGGGATGTGCCTGCCAGGTTATGCATGCATGAAGCCATGAACTTGATTGTATGTTCATGAAGAACCAAGAATTAACGAGTACTAACTTTGTACACAAACCAACTTTAACGAGTACTAACTTTGTACACAAACCAACTTTAATCATATACAAAGAGTAACGACTTTGATTGATGGGCTTAAACATTCAAATAAATTTTAGGTTGTCCAGCTACTTAATCGGGCAGATAGGTTTCATATGAAGTTTTAGGGCTGTTCAAGTAGACATTTAAAAACCACTCTGCATCCGCTATACGCCCATTCACATATGGGTTGCCTGTGGATTTTCGGCTCCCAATTCCAAGCAGGAAAATACCATATTTGCAATCGACATATGCGAGGGAATAGCAGAATAACTGGAAAGGGAGAAGTAATTACTGAAACAACGTTGTTTTAGACAAAGGAGTAGGGCAATTAGTGGGTTTTATTAACAAATTGAAATTGTATGTGTAGAATATAAAGGCTTATAGGTGCCAGAGAGAGAGAACCCGAGCGGCAATAACATAAAGTTCATCAACAACCCGCCATAAAAAGCTCATATAAAAAAGGGTACATTTAGAAGGGTATCAATGGCCTTTAAGGTAGAGACAGATTGTATGACAAGTTTTAAGCAAATGTACCAAACAATTACCCTTAGGTTGAAAGTACACTTGCAAAATCCCCATTCAATCCAAACCCTTACCCTTACGCTACCTTTCACATGCTTCCATGAGAGGACAATAGAAAAGCCAAGCATGGCATGGATTGATGTCATTTTGCTTTCTGCCTTGCAAGGACCTGGCCACCTAACCCTCTAGGCTTCATCAGATGAAGAATCTTTTATATATATGCTTGCGACAACACAAGGCTTTATGAATAATATGAGGTTCTTGTATTTTTGTAATTATTATTATTATTATTATTTGTAAATTGTAAGTGGCGATGAATATAATTAATTATATTTTAACAATATCTAATTAATGAAGTCAGTAATTAATGATAGGCATGAATCAATCAATTATATATTTATTCAAAGAAAGCCTATAAATTGAAAGAGAGAAGTAATTGTTTACTTTGAGATAAGTATCAATGGCTCGGTATAAGCCGTCTTCGGTGGCGCGGGCATGGCCAGGTAGAGCTCCGGCGAGCGCAACAAAATCCGGCAAGCTCAGATTGGAATCGACGGCGGCCTCGGCAAGATAAGAGTCCACAAGCTTGGCCACCTTAATGAATGCAGCAGCCCCAGATTTAGCAGCCTCATCCAAATTCACAAACCTCTTCACCAGCCTGATGACGAGCTCAAAATCTAGCAGAGTCCCACACGTGTGGCTAAACGACGGTATCATCAATTCTTTCAGTGAAGCCTGGTCCAGCTGCCATGATATACGCTTCTCCAGCTCGGCTCGGTACGTTGGCTCGACGCCAACCATGTTGGCGGTCCGGAGGAGGCGGAGGAGGAAGTTGCAGGGGATGGAATCCCTCTCCGGAGGGAGAACTCCCACGATGGTTTCCACGAAGAACCGCTTCTTCATCCAGGAAGCCGTGACGCTTTCCTGGGACTCTTCGGAGTTAGTTAGGCTCTTCTCTGCCACGTTACCGCCGGAGAGGTCCGGCAGCCATTTGGAGGCGTAGTGGGTGATTATGGAACCGATTAGATCGTGTCGGACACCCTTCGCCTTAATGCCGGAGAGGGTTTTCACGAAGTAGTCCATGTCGAGGATGCATGCGTCGTCAAACCAGAGTTCGGCCTCGAAGTGGGATGTTTTTCCCGGGAAAGTGACGGATTCCGGAAAGGATTGCCTCTTCATTTTTGGTGAACAAGTTGGAGGGAGGGAGTTCGTGCCAGATATATGACATAGGAATACAGGGTAGGACGGTAGAAGTAAATGTACTGAGATCAGTAAAATTAAAATGGAGACAAAGTTAATTCTTTTTCTTGAGGTTGTCTGTCTAATTGACCAACTTATCCCTGAGATTCTTGTACAATGAGAAGAGCAACAGAAACCGTCAGCATGGGGTGTTTCGGGACAAATTTTTTTTTTTCTTACCGTTGGAGGGGTTGGAGCTTGAGAGGATAGGAAATGAGCACAAAGAGAGAGGTTGGAGCTTGAGAGGATAGGAAATGAGCACAAAGAGAGAGAGAGAGAGAGAGAGAGAGAGAGAGTCCTCTGTTTCCAGGTCCCTTTCTTGGCTTGGTGGGGTTATAATTAATTTTGTTCTCGATGTCAGAGAATGGAATATTTTGCATTTACTAAAACTTGTCATCTTTCTCTCTCTCTCTAGATTTTTTTCCCAACCCAAGCAAATTGCAATTGTGAGCAGGCCTAGAAAACTATCTTGGATGATGTTTTGATAATCTTTTGTGGGTGTAAATTAATAAGCCATTATCCCATCTACTTTCCTTTTACCAGCAAAAAGAACAATCACTTTCCCTTTGATCCTCAAAATCATACAGAAATGTATACGTGATGGTTGTTTTTTTAATAAAAATGTAATTTACTGTCCATAAATGTACGAATGATGGGAAGGAGATGGGATACCGCATGCAAATGCCAAAATTGTGTGTATGCGTGCTACAGGACCAACATGTGAACTTCGATTTTGTTTGTTTTGCTACAAACAACAAACAATTGCAGCTCAGAGTAGACATGGGTCATGATTCCTGAACTTTAATCATCCTGATTCAGTGCCAGTTAATGCCACTCGTCTAATGGACTGAGCATGTAGCAAGGCACGTAGCACAGGCATCTGAGGAAGCCAGAAAAGTGTGCATATATATTGACAGTTAAAGAAGAAGATTTGAAGTTTGTAGATCTAACGGTGTACATGATATTTGACATTATTGAGAGGGAAAGTAACCCCCGGTGCAAGCTATCATCCATTATACATTTGCAGCAACAAGTTTTCGAAAAAATACCAAACTAGAAGGAAAGTAGCTTTCATCAATATAGTTCCAAACAAATTCTACCCAAGTGGAGAAACTTATAACCTAAACAGATTTTAAAGCCCATTATATATGGAAAACTGGACGTCAAAAACATGCAGTAACATACTTATTTTATATGTAGAGTAATCTTCTACAACCAATGATTCACCTAACACTGGTTCTCATCTGCTCCACTTAAAATCTTCCTGTTCAGCAACCTGACGGAAGAGAACTTATTAAATATTTTGCGAGGTTGAGGTCTCGGATGTGGAGTCACCGGCCATTGGATTCATCGCTGAGCCACTTGCAAGAGAGCCATTCCCGGTTGCGTTTTCAGCCACTACTGGGATCTTGACGGCCGCTCTTTCCATCTCCTTCTCCAGCTCTTCCTCCTGACGCAATGCAGTAAACTGGGTATCCAAAGACTTGGCTGCTGCTAACCAAGCAATGACGATCACCAAAAGTATCCCTCCAAGGTAAGGAGTTGAATTCGCGAGTGACCCGAAGGTTAAGATCATAAACTGCTGAATCAGAGCACCACCAGACTTCCCCAATGGGTTGCAGACAACATCAATGGCTGCCTTCCCTTTAACCTAAAAAAGCAAGCAATAAATAGGCAAAGTAAACACAGCTGGCCTCAGGAGAAGAAGAATATTACTGAATTGATGTTGAAGTAAAATGTTATGACTTCTCAAAAATTGAAAAATTATATATTCAAAGTTCTAGAGAAATTTCTGAACTGTTGACATCTCCATGTCGGGGATAAAAATTTACAGTTTTTCCCTTTTCTTATTCGTAAAACTAAGCTATTACGACAGTTATAATTTTCATATTTTCAAACATCACTGAAACCAATCTAGATCATTATTAAGATTTAAGAACCCTGAATAGCGACAAAAGTGTCCAAACCTTGGTTTCCTCATCTAAGGGAATATAGGCCATCTCTTTGCAAGGGTCAAATAAGCTGTACTTGGCACTCTTGCTGAAAATGTTTTGCAAGGCACCCACATACACAGCTGCAAGAAGAGGAGTCATCCCAAACTTCATAAGAGCAGGGGCAAATGGATCCCCGAATAATATCAGAGAAAAGAAACCGACTCCTGTCAGAAGCAGGACTGTGGGTGTGATCTTGGCAGCAACTCCCCAACCATATTTGTTAAATATATATTGGCTCAGCAGCATCATCGTGAAAGTTGCTATTCCAGTGGAAGTTGAGAAGTCACCCATAAAGGAAGAGTACTCATTCGGGCTTGGAAACTGCACAATTTAGAAAGTCAGAGACTCATTAACCAATAAACAATTGAGAGATCACAATTGGGACAATGCATCGTTAGTTTACCTGAGCTTTCAGCTTAGATTTCCATGTAACCTCAACAAGGTTGATGCTAATACCATATGCAACCACCAAAGTGGCAAGATCCCTAATGTATCTTGAAGAAACCAAGAATTTCAAGCTCTCCATCGTACCCATTTTGGGCGTTTCCTGCAACAAAGAAAGTCGAAAAACTGTATAACACGAGTGATCCATTTAGTCTACACATGCATTAGAACTCTGAGTGTCTGTGTGCTCACGTGCATCTAGACAAGTGTTTAAATTCATATTAGAACAGTTATGATCCATGTTTAACAAATATAGATAGCTTTTTCTATATTAAGATTCCCATGTTTAACAAATTATGGGGCAAATGGAAAACAAAAAAAAAAAAAGAAAACAAAATGGGGCATTATTAAAGCTAGTGTTAGGGTAATTGAGACTTTGGGAAGAGTTCTAGTGACACCATAGCATTTTAAAATACCACTTAACCCAAAATTTCTAACTGTGTTATATACACTTGTGGCGTCTTTCCAATGTGAGACTCAACCATTTTACATTTATACATGTATGCTCAAGAATCTCTTCTCACGCACTAGTCTATAACCACATTGTTACACTCTCCCTCAAACAGAAGCTTTATTAATCTTATGGGCTATCTCCAGGACCACTTGTAAGCTATGTGAGAGCTATGTGAGATTGCCTGTATTATGCACCTTTTCCCTTCCTTTAGGGACCCCTCATTCATGCCATGCACACTATCCCTGTTCTAACCACAAAAGAGACCACTATAATCCACCAAACTGCAAACCAGCATAAGCTCTAACTAGTTGTTAGGAAGATTGACACCTTGGAACGGGTTCTAATGAGACCATAATATAGCATATTGGGACCTCACTAAACCCAAAAGTTTGGGCCTATCTATGCTACATTAGCCACTCACATTTGTGAAATCTTTCTAATGTGGGACTTAATCATTTTAGATTCACACATATATACTCAAAATCTAGCTTATTAGTAAACAAAGTTGATTTGCAAATAAGACAGTGACACATCATATTCTAGTAATTTCCCAGCTTTTCAGTTCCTTCATTAAGAAAGACTGTCATGTTAAGCAAAAGTAAAGGAATAAACAGAAATCGGGCAAATATAAAAGTTTACCAAACAAACAGATTTAGATAGAGAAGGGATCAACAGCTAAACAACAGGGGATTCCTTGCAGAAGATTATTACCTTCTTCTTCTTACTACGGGTTGGAAGAGGAACATAATTGTTCACCCACCAGTAGAGGAAACAGATTGCAACGCCCAACAACACCACAATACTCATCATTCCTTTTAGGGAGACGGCCCAACCATCAACACCAGGGCCCAAATTTTGCCTCATTTGTGAGAAATACTTCACTGTTCGACCTGAGAATATAAGAGCAATATTTGCCCCGAGACCGAACAGGGGATAAAATTTTTTTGCTTCATCAACAGTAGTTATCTGCACAAAATGCCTGCAACAGATTAGAGATTGACTGAAGACAGAGACCTTTACAACTAACATGTAGAAAAAATATATATATACACAATGCAATGGAATTCATATGAAATTGTCAAAGACTAATCATATAAAGAAGTAATCAACATCAGACTTTCTTTAATTGCTAAAAAAAGATATAGTAAGATGAGAAGATTTATGAAGATTTGAATGTAGTTGTAAGATTGAACCTCTTCCTGTTTCAGCCTTTTTGCTGAATATATTTTTATTTCAGTTTTTCAGAGAGAGAGAGAGTCACAATTCAGCAACCATCTGAGACTGTCCAAACTCAGCTATGATTTTTCTGTTTCACAAATTACTAGACAGAATCATACATACCAGTAATATTTAGGTCATGCTTGCCTTATAAAACAGAAGCAGTTATGTTTATAGGGCAAACTGCTAGGTCTTTTTCTACCTAGTCCCTTTCACATGCTCCAGAATGTGCATGGACTATACAATTTGCACCCACAGACAAAGCAGCTGCCTGTAAGCAACCGCTTTATCACCAACTGTAAGAGTACCGTGGAATATTTGAGTCAACCTCCAAAATTTCCAATGTCCATCAGCTTGTTTACCTTAATTCTTAAAACCGCCAGCTAATAATATCGGGAAAGACATATTCAGTGGGAATAGGAAATGCTTGTTATTTTAAGACAATTAAGAGTATATGGAAATGGAACGTACAGTGAGAAAAAAAAAATGCTTGTCATTTGTTGCACAAAGAAGTAACAGGTCCTTTATGAGAAGGCAATTGGGAACAAGGATTTTATGGGAAAAATGCTTAAATAGACAAATATTTCTGTGAGCGAATTGGTCATTTGTTGGTCTTTCCCTCCCTTAATATGTCTACCAATTATAGTGTGTGTAGAATGCATGCACATCTTTTCCCTTATCCTTTTAAATTTAGAAGGAAATCATTACATAAGCAAGAGTTGTAAAAGAAGAGCAGCACCGTGATATGTCCATAAACAGATCAATGTCATACATAATTATCTTCAAAAAAATAAAACCTCAAAATAATGTGCATAAAACAATCAATTTTTCCTGATAACTCCGTGAAAATATATAGGTGATAATAACTTAGATACCAATTAAGTATGGTTCAAAAGCATTAATCACATAACATTGCAGAGGGTATTTCCACATTTTGTGTCCCAAAATTACTTCTGTTTCTTAACAAATGCATAATCAGTTCCCAGGACTGATACGAACAATGAGAGATAACTTGGAAGCCAACACTTTCAGCACCAAAGTTTGTTCATGTCCAGTTCAGCTACAATAAATATTACAGAGAGCCATAACACATAAAAATAAAAATAAAAATAAAAATTTTAAAAAAAAAAAAAAAAAAAGACCATGTCTTTTTCTATTAAAGATACCAATCTTGGAGCAGAACTAGGCACTCCCCACTACTGCACCAATCATAGTCTCATTTAGGAAGACATCAAATAGGGGCAGAAATTTCAGCAAGAAAATATTATCATCAAGCCTACCATATCAAGCAAACTTCAAATTCATGCAACATATGATATCCTAATTTATAATGTTATTCCAGCCTTCATGCATCCTATACATTCAAAGAAACTAGCCATGTCCAAGGCAGGAAGAAATTAGCTATCCGATGCCAGATGAAAATTTTAAAAAAAAATAAAAAAAAAATATATATATATATATATATATATATATATATATATATATAAAATAAAATAAAATAAATCAGTTGGATAAAATCATTCATCCAAAGATAATTATTGAATATGAGGCCTTCATTTCAAACGCAGAGCATAATTGGGCAGTTTCCTTCCTACTCTGAGTAGCCAACTCGTGAGGAAAACCTAATAGTATTATATAGTGAAAATTCCCAATCTGAAACGCATCCATTTAAAGATACTGAAATTCTTTTCTTTCTTTTTTCCTGAGCAAAGATCAGTATATTCGGAAATCACAAAGCATAAACCAACCCCCAAAGAAGTATATGGAAAAACATAAGACAGCTTAATAACCTAATGAAACAGGTAGCTGAAAAAAATAAAATGAAATAACGATCCAAATAAGTTGAAATTCCATATCACACAATAGACAGATATGTTTAGTGTTTGAGCAGCCTGTAGAAAAGAATTAATTAGGAAGCTGTAACAGAAGATACCATCAATTGTATGTAAGAAAATAAGATACCAAACAACTAAGTTCTGACATCAAAATCTAAAAGCATAATATTAAAAAATAAATAAATAATAATCAGGCAGACAGATTATTTAAAAAGTACACTTGGTGAGACAATTAATTACCTGATTGGCAAAGCCCCAAAACAGAACTGAAATCACCACACTACCCCAAAGTTCAGCCATGACATAGAACAAACAGAAGCTCCAGATCCTCATAATAGCAAGGGGACCAAGGAACCTTGGGCCAAGTATCCCGAGAAGCTTATCAGCAAACGCCTCAGGATGGATATAACTGCTGAGAGGATACAGGAAAAACCCAAATGCCCCAAAGAAGGCGATAAAGGGGAGAATAACAGAATAGAAGAGAGCCTGCTTAGACAATACGTTAGCCAATTTGGTGTACAACAACATGAACCCAATAGCCATGGGCAAGTTCACCCACGTTTTCAGAAATGGTATAATCTCTGCACTACTCCCTTTGGCTGTCACAACCAATACATCCTTTGTGTCCCTTAGGATTGTATAGTTGAAAAGAATACAAAAGAACATCAACCCAAGCGGTACAATCTTCTTAAACGTCGTAACCTCAATACCCAAAAGCTTCGGCTTCTCAATTTCTGTCTCACCAAACAGTGGCTGCCCATCAGCTGCCGCCGCAGCCTCAGCCCTGCAGACAAACAAGTTCCCCCCTTTTTGGCCAAACCCATGAGTTTTTGAGACAAACCCATTGAGTTTTTGGAACCCATTTGATGATAGAGAAAACCCCCCAAATGTTTTAGGTTTAGGGGTTAGAAATCTATGTTTCAAGCCCTGTGATGAGGAAAAAACCCTGGCTTTGGGGTTTGTGGGTAGAGAAAGAAGCCCTTTTGCCTTTAGAACAGCCTCCATGTCTCTCTAAGGTCCTTGAGAAAAACCCAAAACTTGGTTCTTCAAGAGGAGAACATGAAGAGAGACAGAGATAAGAGAGTGAGAGGGAAAAGAGAGATAAGGTGGCTGGAGGAAGATTATTCTTTCTCAAAGCAGGCACAAATATGCTTTTATATCAGCAAAGAAACCAAACTCACCAAACCCTCCAGCGCTTGAAGAAGTAAAAAACAAAAACCATAACAAAAATCTGGAAATTAAATAGTAACAAAAACTAAAAAACTTCTGAGAGAGAGATTTTTATTTTATTTTCTTTGTCAAAATATCATTGACAGGAGTATAATAAGGGCCAGAGAAGCTGGTTTAATTTCTAAGCTGTTAATGACGAGTCAATAATCTCGGATCAACTCCGCCAGATGGAACTCGGAACTTCGATTGTGTGAATAAAAGAGGAGGGTTATGAATGTGGGTGGGAAACAGTCAAGCAAAGGGAAAGGCAAACCCGGACGGGATCCTCATAAGTCGCAAGTGTGCAGGACTGGTGTGGTGAGGTGAAAGTCCAAAATGACACTAATAATTTGTAAAATGACCAAAAACACCTTTGAGATACTTCGCACTTTTTATTATGATTGTGTGACTAGGCACGTGACGTGACTCTTGGGATTCATGGCATTGAAAGTTACATGTGAGATACAAAATCGTGGAACGTGAAAAATCTTTTCTTTTTCTTTTTCTTTTCCCTAAGCGAATATGTGAATTCATTGATGAATTAAATTTCCTCTACCCTTGTCCCTTCATATTGTTGCTGTACATTTGTCAATTTTCTTATGAATAAACCTCATATGCGGTCAGTGCATAAAATAAGGGTTTTGCTGCACCCAATAGCATTAAGCTACATCACCTAAAGCCAAAAAAAAATGCACAAAAATACCCTACAGCCTAATACACTGATTTTCTATTCTCTCTCACTTTCTCTACTTCTCTCTTCTTCTATGATTCTTCACCAAAATTTTTTGTAGCTTCTTCTTCTCTGGTTCTTCACAGCCGGCTGGGTTTGTTGAGACGTTGGCCGTGACCCAGCCCGGCTTCCCTCTCCGGTAGAACCTTTTAGGGTGATAAAATCTCTAAAGAATTAACTTTTCATTTTAAGATTTAGTTTTGAATTCAAAAAAAAAGTTTTGAGGCATTAGAATATAATTTTGAGGCTGAATTTCGCAAAAAAATGGGCAGGAGATGATACCCCTGCCAAAGATGGTGCCAGTGGTTTAGTTTGGGTCGTGGCCAGAGACCCAGGTGGGTCATGGCCTGACCCACCTAGGTCTCTGGCTTGACCCAGCATGGGTCTAGCCAAGACCCAACGGGGTTTGGCCACGACCTACCTAGGTCTGGCCAGACCCAGCGTGGGTTGTGGCTAGTCCCACCGTGGGTCTGGGTCAAACCCACGGTGATTTGGTTTTGTTGGCCAGCATCAGTAGGTTTGGTTTTGTTGGCCGGTGCTAGTGGTTTGCTTTGGGTTTTGCTATTATCAAGTGTTTTGATCTTATTTTGTTAAAATGTACTTGATGATGTGTCATCACATAAGTGGATGTTGCAAAACACCCTTTCTATACAATGATTACATAGTAGGGGCTCTCTTTTCTTGATTGCAAGTACTTTTGACTATAGAATCACATGTTTAAGTAGTTCAACGTAGTTGAATAATTCAAAATTTATTTAATTAAATAAATTTTGAGTTTTATCAAAAAAGAATTGTTGAAGATTCTAGTATGTTGCATTTGGTGCTTTTAGACAAATCAATGATGATGGTGTTAAGATCAAATGTGAATAATATTGAAAGAAAACATAGAAGTAAAGAATATTGCACAAAAATGTAATGTAGTATCCCACGCAACTATCCTTAAAAGTTTTTTAAATCTTTCTAAATATATGTTTTTTATGTGTTCGTTTATCTAAAATTAAATTATCCTTTTGTCTTAGATCCTGATTTCGCCCCTAATTCTATCCAAAAAAAAAAAAAAAAAAAAAAAAAAAAAAAAGGAAGCTAAGTTTTATTAAATAGATACTCATACCAAAGAACTCCAATATATATAAAGAAGGTGATAGCCCATATTAGGAAAGAAAAGGAAAGAGGTAAGAAATCCTAAAATGACAACAAATCACAGCAACTCCCGACAACATTGCAATCATTAGCCCAAACAATATGCACGGACACAATAAGGAAATACTTGTTGAGGCGCTTTTTTTTTTTTTTTTTTTTTTTTGAATATATGTGTTGTTGTTGAGGTTATAATTGAGACTTTTCTTCTCCACCGACTGTTACAAGGTCAAACCAGGGAAACAAAAGAAGAATATTCAGCCGACTTCGTAGCCAAACTATGTTGATGAATCAATAAGCACGTGCTGAAAATAGTGATGAGCTACATTGATGTATCCTTTCTGCCACGTAATTTATTAATTCGTACAAAATTATAATTGGTACGTATTCTATTGAGAATACTTATAATGAAGTAGTGGTCATTGGTGGATGGTGTGGGTATTAACAAAGAAAACTCATACGAGGGAACTGGAAAGATTAATAGGTAATTATACAATAATAGAGGAGACAACATCTAGGGCTGTGGATCAAAGCAAAGAACCCTCAAGATCAAATATTTTTTAGTTTTAAATTTGAATATGAAAATTCTAGTAAACCAAAAATACTCTACGAAAGAGTGTCATCATAGAGTTTCAAAGGTACTATGATAAAAGAAATGAGAGGAAGGGGGGCCAAACCCCCTCCCCCCCCCAAACTGACTAAGGTAAAAAAAGAAAAAATTTATGGTTAATGTTTTTTATTTTTTTTTTCATTCTAATGTGTCCATACTAGCTAAATTTTTTAGACATGGGCCCCTGTCCATTTTCAAAGCTAACTCCGTCCCTAGTTGTAAAAGATCAAAAAAAAGCGGCAGAACATGTAACCTACATACACCATAATGGCATGTGGGATACCTACGAGAGAGGGAGATAGTTTAGAAAAAGTTGAGTGACGGCCGAGGACGGACAAGTGAGTTTACTACGACCTTCTTAGTTGAAACAAGCAAATGCCTTTTAGATTTGAGATTTGAAAGTCAAAACAAAATGTCCTCTTCATTCACCAAAAGAAAATGTCAAAAGAGAAATTGAAGAAGTTAGATTCATATAAAAAGCATCTTGCAATTTGATGCCCTAAAAACAACTTGGGCATATATTTTCATGAGGAGTGTTCAGCCGCGGCAATACATACTATAATCCCCGGGCATATATTTGATGCATTTTTTTACTTCAAGCAACCTCGTTTGGCAACGTATTTTAAGATTTTTTTTTTTTTTTGTTCTTTTTAGAAAAACATTAAAAGCCTAAACAAATAACTTCAAACATAAAACATTCAAAAATTACTTTCAAATTTAAATCGTATTAAATACTTTTCAACCAAAAAAAAAATAGAAAATACGATAAAAAAAAAAATAAAATAAAAAAAAATTTATTAACCAAACCCATAATCATTTCAATTCAAAATATGGACCCAAGGCAACATCAATTATTAGTGAATAGACTTCTCCACATGAATATTAAGGCAACTGGGTTGGTGGCAGTGCACAAGTTGTCCACGTTTGAACCAGATGTTCAGAGTTGGTCTTGACCCCTTTGTTTATACGTTTCTTGGGGAGCGCAAAAATTTTTTGTCATCAACATAGTTTATTTCTTAGAAGGCACATAAGTTCATGACTTGGACACCAAATACTAGGCTCCTTGGACGCTTTGTTTTCTTTTTTTTTTTTTTTTTTTTTTGGTAAATACATTTAACCCCTTGAATTATCCACTCATTTACACTTTGATCTTCAATGTTTAAAAAGTGACACTTGACTCCCCCCAAACTTTCAAATTGTTACAATTCAACTATTTTAATTTTTTTTTTTCCAAAATGCCATCATCCCAAGTTTAAAAAAAAAAAAAATTAAAATTAATGAGTGGCTGGCCACACCAATTGGGCCTAAGGGTGGCTTTTGGCCACCTCAGCCCAGACACCCCTTAATTTTTCAATTTTTTTTTTTAATTTTTGTTTTAACTTGGAATTGGGGTATTTTGGGAAAAAAAAAAAAAGAGTCAGAATGATCAAATTGCAACAATTTAGAAGTTTGAGGAGTCAAGTGTCACATTTTAAACATTAGAGGTCAAAGTGCAAATAGATAGATAGTTAAGGGAGTAAAATGTATTTTTTCCTTAATTTTTTCTAAGCAATATTTAAGAGACAATTACAAGGGAAATCCTTGATATGAAGTTTATGTGCTTGCAACTTGTCTTTTTCGATGATATCATTGAATCAACCAAAGAATACAAATGCACTTGTAGCAAAAAACGATAGAAAAACAACAAGATCTCCCCAGCAACGCAACAGAGTTACAGAACGACCGTCTAAACCACAGAAGGTAGACCGTACGAAACAACAATTACTACAAACAAATAAACCAAACCAGCAATGAAATATCAATCACAGGGAGCAATATTTTCAACAGAGATGTTTGAATCTTCTCTTCCATGTGCTTGCAACTTATACGTATGCACCACCTTTTTTTGGCCCGGGATAATCAATTTGAGGCAGTGATTAGTGCTTTTCATGAGACGCATAAGTAAAAAAAAAGGCTAATTACGTTTGGGTTTTTTTTAAGGAGTAATAGCACTATTTAATAGATTGTTGTACAATTAGAATGACATAATAATAAAAAATCAGTCATTGATATTCATTTTAATTATTACAAGTGTTGGTTCAAGAGTAATGTTACATACTGATCAACTTATCATATTCTACTGAGTTGATGTGACAATGTCTAAGAGCCTTGAATCAGCCTTTATTAAAAAATGACAAAATTCAATAGTTGATGCGCACTACCACATTACTAGTAGAATTGGACTAGGATGTGAATTTTTTTTTTTAAAAAAATGCAAATAAGAAAATGGTTACAAGTGATTAAAAAACCGAAAAATTGGTGGGCTCTTCGACAACAAACTCCAAACTATAAAACATTACATAAAATACATCAAAGTAATAGGAAATGGGCCAAAAACATTATTCGGTCCTTTGTATCTCTGTTAAAAACCATATGACCAGCACAAAGCAGTAACAAAATGAGTACAGGGCGGGGCAAGAACCTCGAAATGTCATTCAACCCTACCCAAACCCTTTTAGGCAACTGCAACATCCACTAGGAGGAGGCTGTTGAAAGAGAGACACTAAATTTCCATCTAGATTCGAAGAAGAGGAGAAAAGAGCTCTAATTGTTAGCGGATTTCATGGTTAGTGTTCTCTGGTTCCGCGATCGAGCGCAAGAACTCAAATACTCTCGGGTTCCGCGATCAAGCGCACACCGTGTGCGCTTGAGTGCAGCTACTCAAAAGTCAAAGGCGGTGCAAATTCTCAAAACCAATATGGAAAGATCCTACAGCTCCCAATCAAAGGGATTCAATCATATTAAGATTTTACACTCGTGCAACAAGGAAAACATTTTCCTTGGTATCTAAGGAAAATCTTGTATTGTAATTAATTTTGATACACTAGGTTTAAGGCTGTATATATACTACACTTATGTGTTGAAAAGCTTAAAACTTTGAATAAAAACTTCATCAAAGTTTTCACTAATTACATAAATCTCCACAGCAAGATTGTTATGCATGGAACAAAATTTAGGATAAGCATAAAAGAGTAGAAAATAAATCAATGACGCAGGACACGAAGATTTAAGTAGTCTGGCTTAACAAGCTTACATTCATTGGCGAAGATGACCTTCAAAAAATTCATTGTCAAAAGATAGAGTACAAAAAAATATGGAGAAAACTACTTAAAACCCACAGTCTCAATATACCTAAATTTCACTCTCGCACAAAAAAGAAAAATAAACATAAGTGTAAACTTTCTTTTTCTCTTAGTGTCGCAAGGCACCTACACAAAGTGAGAAAGTTGCAGTTCCTATATATTTCTCCACCCACTTCAAGATATGCAGCATCTCTTTAATAGTTATCAAAGTCGGTTGCAATATAATATAAATCCCTCTAGTAAAAGGACTCAATAGGTAGAAGCAAGTTTAAAACATAGGAATAGGTTCCTCTCCAGTTCATTTAAACCGGAAAATATCCAATTAGTTATAATTTAGGGGAATTTTTATCTTTTCACTTTTTGAGGGGACAAAAATATCATTCCACTATAACTAACTGGATATTCTCCAGTTCCAATGAACTGAAGAGGATCCTAATTCCAAAACCTGGCTCTAGAAGAAAATAGAGTCGGCTACAACTTCCAAGACAATATGGGATTAAAAAAGCCATATGTGAGTTAGAAGTGATGTCCTAATATGTATATTAATTTACTCTTCTTTAACTCGCTTTGTATTTTTCTCCCCAACAATTTGTAGCAGAGCCCATGGTTAGTTTCCACAGTTGCTGATACAAGTGTCTTAGTTTGACAAGTTTTGTTTGACTCTAGTAAAAGAGTGTCGTACTGGAGTACGTGTGACACTCTTGTGTGAGGGGGGTGTCATCAATGTAAAATAAACTTACAAGTGAGAGAGTGATTTGTCGTGCATTTATTTGTGAGGTTTGTGTCCCATGTTGATAAATTATAAAGAAAAGAGTAATTAATATATATATATATAAGTGGATCCAAACTCATTAGTTTAAACTAGTTTAAAGTTTTGGCCTAGAAGTGGACTTAAGATCATCTCCATTTCCGAGATTTTATGTAAGTAACTAGACTCTAATACCATTTGGATTCCCTTTGTATTTCTCTCTCCAACAAATACCAAACATAGTGGCACAACAAGATTAAAACCCACAAAACCTATAAAAACACAACAATAACCCACAGAAATAACAAGAAAACAAAACAAAATAGAACAAAAAGATACAAAAACACCCAAAAGCAGCAGCACTGGTGGAAGTAGCGGTGTGGGAGGAGCACTGATCCACTAAGAGGCACATGGGAGGCACGCGCTAGCACGTGAAAGTCACAATCTACATGTGAGAGTCACACGGGGGTGTGGGGAGGCGCTTAGGCCATCGGTGAAGAACTCAGAGGCCGAAGAAGGTGGTGGTGCAACATGTTGGTGGATGAGAGTGACAAAGAAGGACAAATCTGGCTTGAAAGGATCACGATCTGAGCTCTAAGTTAGTCTCGAGGAAGGGGCGGCGCTGAGCAGAGGTTTGGGGGGATGGAGCGACTCGGTAGTGATAGAAGTGCGATGAGGCACAAAGGGAGGGGTGGCACTGCTGGAGAGGGAGAGAAGGCACCAGAAAAGCAAGAAACGAGTGGCAAAACAAATCAAGAAATGGGGAAAAGGAAAGGGAAAATGGGGAAGGGAGGATAGAGGAAAAAAGCTCAATTCCTTCTCCCCAAAACAACAACAGAAGGTGGAGGGGAGCCACAAGGAGGAAGGAAACTTCTACTCTTTAGAGAGAAGGTAGAGCTTGTCTCTCTAGGAAAAAGAGAAGTTGAATATGGGATTGAAGTTGAGTATTGTTGTGAAATTTTAATATACTCGTAAGTGCACGAATGGTTTTGCAATATAGTATTGCAAGTGCGAGTCGAACCTACAGGAAATTATGTTTATGAAAAAATAACTATATCTAAACTAATTAAATCTTAACCTAGTTCCGAAATATAAATGATTTTTGAATATAAAATAAAAAGCATAAACTAAATAAAATGAAGGGTTAAATACTAAATACCCCTGGGGTTTCATTGTTTTATTTTTTCCCCCCTAGGGTTTGATTTTTATCATAGGAAGTCTCTGTGGTTTTGATAACAGACCAAACTAGTCCTTATGTCAGTTGATTTAACGAAAATCCATTTGGACCAATCAAATGTTGACACGTGGCACTTACTTATTTATTTATTTATTTTTTTTTTAAAAAAAAAAA
>NC_081547.1:20239688-20243901 GCF_901000735.1 Corylus avellana
ATTGTTTATGTTAAAATTTCACTAAATAAATCTGTCTTACTCCATAGCATGTGAACAATAATGAAAAGAATATAAACGTACATTCTTTGTTAAAAGATGAGTCTGCCATCTTCCTCCCTTTGTCCTGTTGTGTTGTGTGTGTAAATGACACTAATCTCTCAACCCTAAGTCCTCTGATGACCTAATGAAGTTTAATGGGCTAACTTCATTATATATGTAGGATGAGAGTATATGGCTTCCTCAAGTGCTTATAGAATTTGTCCAGACCCAAATATTAAAATGACCATGCAGTCTACCCAAAAGTAAAATAAAATACAACAATCTCCCACTTGGACTGCATAAGTCATTTAATTACCAAGTAAACACAAATAATCATCCAAAAAACACAATTTGATCCGGATATATTTGCAACTACAAGTTAAGAACACATCGATAAGATGTATAACATATAACAAGTATTTACAATCACGTGATCTGAAAAAGTAGAATGCAAGTATTGCACACAAATAGCACAAATAGTGATCACTATATTTTCAAATGAAGCCCACTGAAACTGATACACAATGTCTCGTATCACAACGTCAATGCCACAGTTAACATAAATGCACATAAAACAATATATATGGCAACACAAAAATATTCACCATATACACAAGGCATATAACTCCCACTAATTTAATAGAAAAAAAGACTCTAACAACCTCATATGAGTCGCATGCTCCTGAAATACTATAGGAGCCAAATACCCTTGGTCAGTGGGTTTGCCAACATATGTTCTGTGGGAGTATGCATAACTCAAATGTGAGATTCAATTAGCTTTCTCTTTAGAAATAAATACTTTTATGTCAATATGCTTGTATTGCAAGGAGCTCCTAGTATTTCGAGAGAAAGAAAATTGCTGCAGACAAAACTCAAAATATCTCTAACGACATAACAATGGCATCTAGACTACCCAGCCTTAAGATAAAATTCTACAGCTATGTATCCTGACACGTAGCCTCACAATAAGCTACACATTATGCATGTCTCAATAGTTGAGGCAGGTATAAGTGTTTGTATGACATTTTTCCACATAATAGTTCTTCCCACCATCACAAATACACTACCTAGACAACCAAAATAATCGGCATCACAATATCCAACTACATCAAGAATGTGGATTACTATTACGTTGGCACAAAGTCCCTAGCACCCCCGCAAGTACCTTAATACTTCTTTGTAGCTTTCAAGTGACTCAAGTATTTACCATGTACACCAACAATATAATCATATGATTTTATGTACATACTTAAGTGTATATTAAGCCGAACACAGTTAATGCAAATATGATTGCTTGGAGGTATTGAGACTTAGAAGTTATCACATTTTTACAATATGTGCCTTTCCAAGATAGACAAGTCAGGATCACCAAGGATTGAGGATGTCACAATAAATTTATGATGCATGTGAAAACATAAATATGCACTCATAAATATCCTCATTCACCAAATAGTAAGATTTTTATCTTACACACACGGTAGAATTCACAATACGTATTGCACTCTTACACATTATTTTCATCTCAAATTCATGCTAGAGTCTCTAACACATAATGAACTCTTACACACTATTTTTTTTGTTAAATCCATGTTAGAGTCTGCAACACACAATTGACTCTTACGCATTATGTTTATCTCAATTCCATGCTAGAGTCTCTAACACATAATGAACTCTTACGCACTATTTTTATTTCACATTCATGCTAGAGTCAGTAACACTCAATTGACTCTTACACACTATTTTTTTTTTTTAATCAAAATTATATGCTAGAATCCGCAATACACAATGAACTTCTACGCATGATAAATCAAATAATTAAATATAAAGACTTGAAATAGCCTGTCATCGAGAGGATGAGACTCGGTAACTAAGTGCAAAGTATCTAACCATTTTCTTCATCGTCCCAAGCAGCCTACCAAATAATAATTTACCGATAGGGCAAAGTAATTATCCATATGGACCTTGGTATAACAGTTCACAAAATAATAATCTTGCATATATTTATTTATTTATTTTGAATAACATCCAATAAAACCCAATAATTTATCATAGTTAGTCTCGCGATAGGCGAGTATATAACCACTCAAAATCATTCATTTTGATGTACAACGTTATCCACATTGAATCAAACCCAATAATTTATCATGATTAGTCTCGCGATAGGCGGGTACGTAACCATTCAAAATCATTCACTTTGATGTACATAAAAAACTATGAACATTTAACCAAAAGTTCATTTATCTCTAAGTGAATATTATTATACATACAAGTAGTTCAACTTCAATTGGAAGATAACAGAAAATCATAAATATCACCTCCAATCATAATCAAAATGAACATTAGTCATAAATTGTATATCTCATTTAAAAAAAAAAACTTTTCTTAGATAAAAGTGAAAAATAAATCCATTTTTTTGTCTCACTTAGTCTAGAAATATTTTTGAAATAACTCATTAAAATGATTACGAAGTGCATCTTTACAATAATAAAGACACAATGTAATTGAATAATTACTTAGTAATCATTATTAAATATTTTAGACAAAATGGATCTTATTTCTTTAAATAAGGATTTTATATTTGCAAAAAAAATCTCTAGATTTACACAAAGTTATTTTTCAAATAATCTAGAGATTTAACCAATAAGAAAAAAAAAAATTCAACCAAAATAAGACAAAACCGTAGCAATCACCAAATTACATTATATCCACAGCACTACTAAGTTACAATAAGGGCAACAATGCATCATGTATTAAGCATGCCAATGCCCTTAAGGTTCACAAAACTCTTTATTGAATTAACGATAAAATTCAACAATTTATTGCAGTTATTCCCACAATAGATGAGAACATAACTGGTCAAAATCATCAATTTTATCCGTGACACAATTATTCGTTCATAAAAACCATTTATCGAATTTACGATAAAATTTAACAATTTATCACAGTTTGTCCCACGATAAGTGGGAATATAACCGGTCAAAATCATCGATTTTATACACAACACAATTATTCATATTGCACAAAATTTCTTAATCTCAATAGGAATGTATATAAATTCACATATGAATCTTGAAAGGAATGCATAAAATTTCACAAGCAACAATACATGCACCCTTTATTTATTTATTATAGCACATGCCTTAAAATCAGTATTTGTTCATAACCAAATATTTCGGAATCACAAATCTGATGAACAATGTATACAAAACAACATATGTATACAAAATAAGCTGATATTAATATTTGTTTTCTTCAATATAATACATACCCCTTTTTTTTTTTTTTTTTTTTTTTATTTCTTAATGTGGGACATAACATTTACATGTGCATTTACAACAAATATTCCCCTCACGTGTGAGTTTCTTTTACATTGACTCAACTCTCTCTTATATGTGAGTCATTTAACAAATCATAGGGTGTCACGTATACAAAAATTATACCAATAGCATTTTATCAACTGATGGACAAGAACCAAAATTTTATGAGAAAATATATAACTTACTACTCCTATAATATGACATATCTCCAAGAAATAATACTCAAACTCTTGGGTCAAAAAAGCGCTTGTTGTCCATGACAAAGGAAATAAAAAAAATGTTGGATTCTATGTTTCACATTTAACACGCATGCAGAAAATTGTCAATCCGAGCATTATAAAGCTTAAATCTTTATGTTGAACATAAATATATTGTATAACGCATTAATAATTTATGCTCGACAAAAAATATTTCAATCAAAATAAACATCACATATGATTAAAATAAATACCAATAGAGTTGTTAAAACCTTCATTTTTTTAGGGATAAAAATAATATGTATACTCAAAACCATATGTATATATACATAAAAAAACAAAACATTGTGTATATTCACAAAAATACAACACATTGTTAAAATAAATACTGCACAAAAACTTAACAATCTTAAAACAAATACCGCAGTTGAACCCAATCTCCTTTCCGTCAAATCCTCGTATCCAGTAAATCCAAATTTATTAAAAATATAAAAAACTCATAATTGGACATAAAATGACATGAATTTATAATAAGTTCACACAGATTTAAAAATTATAAAGTGCCACAAATATCAAAATAAATTTAAGACGTCACGACACATGCTTCAATCTTTAACTTGGTTTGTTTGGTAAATAAGTAAATCAATGTCAATGCAAAAG
>NC_081547.1:20244001-20249017 GCF_901000735.1 Corylus avellana
ATATATATATATATAAGTGGATCCAAACTCATTAGTTTAAACTAGTTTAAAGTTTTGGCCTAGAAGTGGACTTAAGATCATCTCCATTTCCGAGATTTTATGTAAGTAACTAGACTCTAATACCATTTGGATTCCCTTTGTATTTCTCTCTCCAACAAATACCAAACATAGTGGCACAACAAGATTAAAACCCACAAAACCTATAAAAACACAACAATAACCCACAGAAATAACAAGAAAACAAAACAAAATAGAACAAAAAGATACAAAAACACCCAAAAGCAGCAGCACTGGTGGAAGTAGCGGTGTGGGAGGAGCACTGATCCACTAAGAGGCACATGGGAGGCACGCGCTAGCACGTGAAAGTCACAATCTACATGTGAGAGTCACACAGGGGTGTGGGGAGGCGCTTAGGCCAATGGTGAAGAACTCAGAGGCCGAAGAAGGTGGTGGTGCAACATGTTGGTGGATGAGAGTGACAAAGAAGGACAAATCTGGCTTGAAAGGATCACGATCTGAGCCCTAAGTTAGTCTCGAGGAAGGGGCGGCGCTGAGCAGAGGTTTGGGGGGATGGAGCGACTCGGTAGTGATAGAAGTGCGATGAGGCACAAAGGGAGGGGTGGCACTGCTGGAGAGGGAGAGAAGGCACCGGAAAAGCAAGAAACGAGTGGCAAAACAAATCAAGAAATGGGGAAAAGGAAAGGGAAAATGGGGAAGGGAGGATAGAGGAAAAAAGCTCAATTCCTTCTCCCCAAAACAACAACAGAAGGTGGAGGGGAGCCACAAGGAGGAAGGAAACTTCTACTCTTTAGAGAGAAGGTAGAGCTTGTCTCTCTAGGAAAAAGAGAAGTTGAATATGGGATTGAAGTTGAGTATTGTTGTGAAATTTTAATATACTCGTAAGTGCACGAATGGTTTTGCAATATAGTATTGCAAGTGCGAGTCGAACCTACAGGAAATTATGTTTATGAAAAAATAACTATATCTAAACTAATTAAATCTTAACCTAGTTCCGAAATATAAATGATTTTTGAATATAAAATAAAAAGCATAAACTAAATAAAATGAAGGGTTAAATACTAAATACCCCTGGGGTTTCATTGTTTTATTTTTTCCCCCCTAGGGTTTGATTTTTATCATAGGAAGTCTCTGTGGTTTTGATAACAGACCAAACTAGTCCTTATGTCAGTTGATTTAACGAAAATCCATTTGGACCAATCAAATGTTGACACGTGGCACTTACTTATTTATTTATTTATTTTTTTTTTAAAAAAAAAAATTCGGCCACCCCCATTAAGCTTAGGGGGTGGCTGAAACCACCCCCAACCACCATTGGGGGTGATTTCGGCCACCCCCTAGGCTCCATGGGGGTGGTTGAGCCACCCCCAATACCCACTAGGGGTGGTTTCAGCAGGCCACCCCCAAGGTCAAAAGGGGTGGCCGAGCCACCCCCAAATGTTGGCCACCCCCAATTTTTTTTTTTTTTTTAAATAAAAATTAAAAAAATTAAGTAAGTGCCACGTGCCAACATTTGATTGGTCCACGTAGATTTTCGTTAAGTCAACTAACAGAAGGACTAGTTTGGTCTATTATCAAAACCACAAGGACCTCCTGTGATAAAAATCAAACCCTAGGGGGAAAAAAAAATAAAGCAATGAAACCCCATGTGGGTATTTAGTATTTAACCCTAAAATGAAATTAATCAAAAGATAAAACACTAAGGTTTTGGAATCTACACCCACCAAATCATAGCAACATATTCTCATGGTCATCAATATATCCGAAAATTCTCAACATAAAAATCTTATGTATGTTTTACTTTGCTCCAAAGAATTAATTAAATTATTCAATGAATCTATCCTTGGTACAAATCACAAAAGATATCCAATTTAAATTAAATCATCAAATGTATCTGTGAAACAAATCACAAAAGATATCTAATTTAAATCAAATCATCAAATGTATCCGTAGAACGAAACACAATAAATATCCAATATTTTGATAAATGAAAACCCAAACAAATCAATTAATAGAAACTATCTTAAATCATGAGAAAAACATGATTAAACTCATATCCAAGAATCATCTCACTAATTGAATTGAAATAGAACAATTAAAATATCAAAGCCCATATATTCGGAAAATATCAACTTAGTTGAGAAATTAGCTACACATAACTATGGAAAATAAATCCCAAACATATAAATGGAGTGCTAGTGTGAAAAAACTTGTTCTAGGTCTCCAACCTCCCTTCTGCTTTCTCTTGCTTTTTATAGGGGTTTCTTGGGTTTTTTTACCCTAATAATGCGCTAGGCCAGCCTGTCAAAGTAGTGCACTCGAGCCCCTAGATGGTGCGCTCGAGCGCACATCCTTTATGACGGGGACTCTCACCGTTTCGACGCCCGTGTGCACTCGAGCCCCTGGATGGCGTGCTTGAGCGCACACTTGTTCGAACGTGGCTTTCCACCGTCCAGATAGGAACTTCACTGTTTGGACCTAGAAGTGCTGAGCTCAATCCCTTTCCTTGGTGGCTTTCTTCCAAATTTTGTATTTCTCACCTTAAATCTACACTTTTCCCTTAGCAACATGCAAAACACTAAAATCACAAAACTAAAACAAAATGTTAAATTATAATACGGCTAGAGGATTAACAAATGCAAATTATGGGGCTTAAATATACAATTATTGGCACTCATCAAACACCCACAAACTTATATATTGCTAGTCCCTTAGCAATACAAAACAAAAAATAAAATGAAAACATGAAACACAAATCCTCTGTTGTAGGAGAGAAGATTGCATTTGGCATATGCAACAAGTCTTTTAAACTCTTAGGCACTCCTAGTGGACGAGTGAAGTTTCGTGAGGGTTTAACAGAAATAATATCCACAAACATTGTCAGCCCTATGTTATTGAAAAGAATAAAGTTTCACACAAACAATGGTTTTTATTCATGAGCAAACTTAAAAAGATAAACTCCATCTTCAAAATCTTTAGGACATCCAAAATCAATTCACTCATAAATGGACAGTTGAGACATTATATGTTCGAGTAGGTGCAAAGTGAAATTAACATATAATCTTAAGGCTTCAATTTAATCAAAATTTGTACCTCAAAAATCGTAGGCATTCCTATTAGATGAAACAACCAAGACTTAATTATTAACAAGATATGCACATTTTTTTCTTCTCCTTTTTTTTTTTTTTTTTTTTTTAGGCTATGCAATGATTAGCTAGTTTATTCAGAAAATAAAAAGTAAGTCTTTTTTTTTTTTTTGTTAAGCAGGAAAAAAGGTATTACTATCAAATTAAGTTTTGATACAAACCATTAGTTAATGGATGACTTTTACCAATGCAAATCTAGGTTTTTTTTTTTTTTTTTTTTAAATTAAGAATTCGTTTATCTCTGGCTTGATGTCACAATATGTCCTAAGTTAAAACTGAAGGGCTACCATGAAAATTAGGCTCTAATTAAAGGCAAACACTTGATTTGCCTCTTGGAGACATGAGGGGTTCAGTCACCTTACCCACCTTATTGGTCTCAATTTTGAAGTTCTTGTGAACAAAAATTTAAGGATTGATTATTTATTAATTACACTGTGTATGTGCCCATATTCAATTGATAATGATGTGTATGAGGTTAATATCATGCTCAGCATTTCTACTTCCATCATAAAAGAATCATCTTAAGACGTCTATGGATTTTTCTTTCAGATTTTTATTGTAAAGTTTTACTTTAATATATATTTAATTCAACATAATATAATACAATAACACATATTGTCAGTGATGTAGACTCTAAAAGATATATTGTCACATTGACAATCATAGAAGATTCCACCTTGTATATGTGTTTTGTCATATACATAGACTTAAGAGGGTGTCCTATTGATTCCTCTTTTTTATTCACAAGTATCATTTTAATTGCAAATCAAAAATTGATCAATCATAGTGGGTTCAGACTATTGACGTATGAAGGCAGAGTATTGTAGGACTGATCAAGAATATAATTAAAATAATATTATTTACTAGACTATTATGTAGGTGTTATATGCGATAACGAAGCTGTAAAAATCAGTATTTTAATCAACAAAAGTTTGAAAAAAATTTAATTAATAGCTGATTTTACAGCTATATTATTCTAGTCGTATAACACTATGTTAAAAATCATTTTTCCATATAATTAATAGCAACTTTAAGCAAAACATAAAGAAAGAAAAAATAGTATTTGACAACCTCTTTTTTTATTTTTATTTTTTATATCACATCATTCACTTTTTTTTTTATTATTATTCAAATAAAAAATCACTACAAAACAAAACTCATTTTTATCTAGTTTAGCTAATAAATTTTTAAATGTTTTTACATCCGATTAACTATATTTTTATATATTCTATTAAAATATTATTTTTTTTTACTCTTTATTGGGAAAAAGTTTTGGGAAAAAGAGAAAACATATAAGAGAAACAATAAAAAATAAAAGATAAGTGCTAGAGAGCTAAAGAGAATTGTCCATAATTTTTTCCAAACTGACGTGGCAGAATTTTAAAATGAAAATTTAAGGGGTGGCTGGAATTCTACATTTGAAGAGTACTATACATCCCAAATTTTCTTCCCACAAGTTAGTTCTCAAATAATGTGTCGTCATCTTATAAGATTTATTATTTTGGAAATTGTGTCATCAACTCATAAGATGGTGACACATTATTTGGGAACCAACTTTTAAGAAGAAAATTTCGCTACATTTAGCTTTTTTTTTTTTTTTTTTTGTTCTTCCAATCAAATATCTATTTTGCATTTTTTGTTTTGCTAATCCAATATATGGAGTTTTTTTACAAATCTGATTATCTATTTTAGATAAAAGTAATATTTGACTTTTCAATTGTGAATGCTCTAAGGGGTTTTATTAAACCCCCTCTCACCCCCAAATATTATTCACCTCATTTTTTAAAAAAACTCAACATCAAAACATTCTCACTTTTTATATCACTTTTTTTTTTTTTTTTTTTTTTTTTTT
>NC_081547.1:20249037-20294831 GCF_901000735.1 Corylus avellana
TTTTTTTTTTTTTTGTTCTTCCAATCAAATATCTATTTTGCATTTTTTGTTTTGCTAATCCAACGTATGGAGTTTTTTTACAAATCTAATTATCTATTTTAGATAAAAGTAATATTTGACTTTTCAATTGTGAATGCTCTAAGGGGTTTTATTAAACCCCCTCTCACCCCCAAATATTATTCACCTCATTTTTTTAAAAAACTCAACATCAAAACATTTTCACTTTTTATATCACATTTTCTTTTCTTTTTTTTTTATATCAATCATTATTCCATTTTTTTTGACAAACTCATAATCGTTTGAGCTGGGCGTGATGTTTACCAAACAAAGCAAGTTACACAATCTCATGAATCCAAATAATTATTGGCAGCGCAAGACACACTTGGTGCCTGCCTACCAGAAGAAACCAACGGTACTCAATTGATTGCTGCGGTGGCACAAGGCACAGATGCTCTCACATATTCTCTCAGAGTGGACATCGTGGGGACCACGATGAACGGTGGAGGGTGATCCACGTATGAAGAATAGGTGAAGGCCGAAGGGTTACGTCAGTGGCCTCGAGATATGAAAAATCACGAAACTCCACGCGTAAGCTCCCATACCGATTTCCCATTTCCAAGTTTTCTACGTCCGCAGTTTGGACACGTCATTCAATTCTGTGCTCGTTCGTTCACACTCTACGCGTGTACACCACGCGTCCAGCGGAGCATGGGTGAAGTTTGAACTTACCTCCAGCGGAACACAAACACTGGTGCAGCAGAAAAAAAAAACACCTTCCTATCGGTGTTTAGTAACTTAGCTTAACAATGAATAAAAAATTATTTAAACATTAATTTGAATTTTTTTTTTAAATAGTAAAAATAGATAAATAAAAAATATTTTAAATAAAATAGTAAAAGTCGATAATTCAAATGATGAACTAGATTTTAAATAAAATAGTAAAAGTGGAAGGCTAAAATAGAGAGTCACATCCTAAATGCTTTAAAAAAAGGAAAATGCTGATTTTTTTTTTTAAAAAAAAAATTATAACTAAAATGAAGAATAGGTTTTCTAAGCCGGATATGAACGCCATTTTACTTTTCTTTATAGTGATAAAATACTTGTACATCATAAGGAGTCAACAACATACTGAACAAAACAAGCATTGTGGAATGATAGTAACTATTGGAGCAAATATTAACATTTGATTAATAATGCAAAAACTCTTCCATATGGGGGCGCAGAATTGGAAGGTTAGCCATGTAAAACATTCAGCTAATACGGCTATACATAGACTAGCAAGAATGGCTTTAGCCATCGGAGAGGATCATATGTGGAAAGAGTCGGATTTGTATTCGCAAAGTTGTACATCATGATCAGTAGGCTTGTTTTGAGTAATGAAATAAGGGAATTTCATTTCAAAAAAAAAACACTAAACATACGTGTAATCAAGTTTTGGCAAATTACCTTAAAAGATTATATTTATTAGGAGGATCTAAGCAACGTTATTGTCCCATTTTTTTTTTTAATTTTTTTTTTTATGAAAATATGAAAAAAAAGAAAAAAAAAAAGAAATCATCAATAATATTTTATTTGTTATTAATATTTTAAAATTTAATTATAAAGACTGAATTTTTATATATATATATGTGTGTGTGGAATAACACAAATTCTTCAAAATGACAATGAATTGGGGAGTATGTATTCCAAAATTTAAAATTAAAATGCCTTGAATAAAGTCCATCCATCCAAGTGGATTCCTATAACTTATTATAAAATTGTCAAATAAATTATAGGGAATATCTTTGTGAGTGCTATTATTTAAATATACGAATTTAATTCTTAATCACCCTTCGTTAAAAAGGAGAGGAAATATTAACCCGTAGAATTAAAATAATTGATCAAATGGTTCATACAATTTGCTCCTCCCACATATGTTTCAAAGTAAACTTTTACGTATGAAAGTTCATGGGAGCACATTAAATGTTATTAGTAATTATTCTCTCTCTTTCTCAACAATAAATAAAAAAAGGACATAAAATTTCTTTAAATCAGTCAGAAGAAAATATCATCCAGCTCATTTAAAATAGTGCAAATTATCTATAAACATTTAAAACGTACATTAATTTTTTTCTTTTTTTTATTCAAAGCGGGAGAGGGGGAAAATGTGAAAATGTCATTAATAGCAGTTTACTAAGTTAGATGTGCGTTTTAAATGTTTATAGACACTTGACATTATTTTAAATGTGTTGAATGATATTTTCTTCAGACTGATTTGGAAGAAATTTTTATCCATAAAAAAATACATTGAAAAATAAATATTTAAAGAAAGTAGAAAGTGAAATAAATGATCGGTTGAAGTTTGTATTAAAAATGTAGTAGCAAAAATATAAAAATATGTGTATTGGGTTAGGTAAAATAGCAAGTATTGCTGGAAATGCTTTAAAATTATATATTTTAATCCTACTTTTGACGCTTGTTGGATGAGTTAAGAATCATAATAAGGTCAAAATCAATCCCTCTTTTTTCAAATCGACTAAATGAATGACCCACCGGTCAACCAACAAGTAGTTAGTTCAAAGATGCGTACGTAGCGATAGAATTTTCTCTAAAAAAGCCTTCAAGAGGGATGAGAAGGTGGACTAGTTGATACTGTCACGTTAGAATTGTTGGATTAATGTTTAGTAAGATTATAGTATATAACATTATTAAAAGATAATAGTTTTCTTTGACAACTTTTTTTTAATTGTGTTTTTGGTTGGAAAAGTGTTTGTCAATGAAGACGTGTCTTTTCAAAATTTAATTTAGAAAACAATGAAGAAGAAGTGTCCTAAACATTTTTGGTAATAAGTTTCAAGTTTTTTTCTTTTTCATTGTTAATAAATTCTTTTGAATAGGAAAAAGTCAACATCAAGAGAATTAAAAAAGCAACAAAAAGATATTCCCATCTACTCATGAAATTGGAAGCAAGTAGAACATTCCCGAGCAATTTAATACTGCTACGCAAACAATAATGCATGTATAAAAAAAAAAAAAAATTGTTTTTTTTTTTAAAAAAAAGAAAAAGCTTCTGACGTGGACGCCACTCTCTTCCATTTAGGCTTTAGCACTCAATTTGGGCCAGGCCCATCCTGATCAGCTGAAGCTCAGATTATAATGGGTGAGCACAGCCCACTCTTCAACACAAAGAAAACTTGACCCAAAAAGCTTCAAGTCGACCTTAACCCAACTCAGAATACTCAACCAAGCTTGCCTTTAACATAACTCAACCCACAAACTTCAACCGATAAAATTTAGATATTTCATCGTAAAATGTTTTTTTGTTAAAAAGTAATTTCAACAAAATATATTTTTTTAAAAAAATATTTTTGACGTTTATCTCGTACAAAGAATGAGCGACTATAAAAAAAAGGTTGGGGACGTTTGGCAAGCTCAGGCAAAAGTTAGGCAATTTGATAAGGATAAATTCAAAACTCGAAAAATAATTTATGATTTTAAAAAAAGAAAACCATTTTATAATTTTTTTTTTTTAAAAAAGATTTTTTTGGCAAACTAAAAATATTTTTGGGTAAACTATTATTTTTCGTTGCGTTAAACACCAAAAAAATATGAAGAATATTTTTCAGAAATCATTTTGCAGCGAAACAAATAGAGTCTATTACTTTGAAAGTAGAATTATTTTTATTTTTAAGTGAAATAGAGATAAATCATTTTATGGTCAGAATTTATTATTGTATCCAACGGAACTAAAGCAATAAAATACAAAAAAAAAAAAATTAAATAAAGCAAAACAACTCAATGATCTTGTGCTGAAGAAGAAGAAGAAGAAGAAAATAACTATAAATGATCTTCTGCAATTTATAGGCTTGCGTGTCCTTTGTAAGTTGGGAAGCTCACATGTGAAATGGGCTTGATTAGAATCTGAAATGGGCTTTGAGTAGGCTCAAGCATTTCTTGATTTTTGGTCGAGATAGGAAATGATAAAGGGCCCAAGGCCCACAAAGATGAGCAGGCCTGGTGGGATTCAAGTGATATATGGCCCAGACTTTTTGCAAGGCTTCATTCAACACACACAATTATGGTAAGATTTGTTCCTCAATTCCAAAATAAAAAACCAGACTTGCAGTGTTTATGGAAAGGAAAAAGTATTCCTACATAGAATAGATTTGTTTTGCTTCATTTTTGGAGAGGGGCTGGGGGTACAATCCATCATAGCAACCCAAATAGAAGGGTTTCATCAAGTAAACCAACAAACCACCACAACTGGTATTTTGGATTTGTGATTTCAAAACATTTGACTTAAAAATAGTAATTTAAAAATGTGCAATTTTTTTAAAAATGCAGCTAAGCGTTTGGTAAAATCGTAATTAGACCTTTAAAATTGTGTATTTTTAAAAATACACCCATTTAAATGCAATTTGAGAAAACATATTTTTCTACATTTTCAAATCTTAATTGTTTTAAAAACAAACTCTCAAATGATACATTTCTTGTGATTTATATTTCTTATAATGAAAATAAGTAAATATTTAGGGAAAAATACATTTTACCCCTTGAACTATCCACCCATTTGCACTTCTAACCCCAATGTTTAAAAAGTGACACTTTACTCCCTCCCCTCCCCGAAAAACTTCTAAATTGTTGTAATTCGACCATTCTGACTTCTTCTTTTTTCCCAAAATGCCCCAATCCTAAGTTAAAAAATAAATAAATAAAAAATTAAGGGGTGGCTTCGAGCCCAACCGGGGTGGTCGGCCAACCCTTAATTTTAATTTAATTTTTTTAATTTTATTATTATTATTTTTTTAACTAAGGATGGAGGCATTTTGGGAAAACAAAAGTCAGAATGGTCAAATTGCAACAATTTGGAAGTTTCAGGGAGGGGGTAAAGTGTCACTTTTTAAACATTGAGATTAAAAGTGTAAATTGGTGAATAGTTCAGGGGGGTAAAATGTACTTCCCCCAAATATTTATTAATTTTCATATAATCTCAGCTGCAAGGAAGAGAGAGAAACGACAAAAATGAGCTAAGATAAGGAAGAAAGTGTGTGAGAATAGAAGGCTTTAGGAGGTGGGATTGAGAACCAATGCAATTTGGACAAACAATTGTGAGAGGCCCTTATGGGGCTAACTTGCTTGGACAGTTTGAGACCTATATAATACTTCAATTATTTAATTAAGGTTAAGTGAGCCTTGGATAGGCTAATGGGTTTGTTAAGATTTGTTAAGCCTCATTAGAGGCTAGAATTTTAACCTTCTTATATAATCGAACGTTCGAAGTAGGATAGCCGAACATTCGAGTCAAACCCTAGTGACGAACGTTGGAGGTTGGATGTCTGAATGTTTGATTGTAACCTTAGACCTGAACGGTCAAACTTTATCAAGCAAATGTTCGATTAAAACCCTAGGATTGTTGGTCCAACATGTAATACATTGGTACCATACTAAGAAGATGAGGAGTAGCTCACGTAGAGTGGATGATTTATAAAGATAGTAATGAGTGTTAAGTTTCACATTGCGTAATTACTAGGTAAAATTGGACTTTATATGGAATTCTAGAAAGGCTTCCAATTGACTAGTCATTTTAGGGTAATAGTGCAGATGTGGATAGCGCTTTTCCTTGGTTCGTTACGAATGGAAGTAGAGCTAGGTTTCGATCTTGGGACCTATACACCAAACGTTCAAAGGTACACCCAAATGTTCGACATGTGGTAGTACTGTGTAAACTAGCTCATCCTTATCCTCAGAGTGTTGAGAACTTATATATACCACTCCCCTACGCCTCTTTATCATATTTCTGCCAATTTTACTCAGTTTTACCCTATAGTGAGTGTGTGAGTGCTTTGGAGAGAAGATGTATTATTGGCCCTCTGTTTATAAGGAGATAACTTTTCTAGCCTATCTAATTTCTTAAGTTGTTATATTGTTTAGTTTGTTTTCATAGCATGTGGATATTTTGTTGGCCCTGATACTAGCTTAATGATGGTTTAGCGTTTTGATAACGTTGGATGTAGCCTTTCCTGCATGAATGCGTTATTATGGCTTACGACTATGTTAGGGATCATATTCAGACCTTAGAACTTGCCTAGGAATAGTTTGGTTAGTGTTTTGTTCAAAAATTGGTTATTGCCCACCACCGAATGTTTGACGTCCATACTTGGACCTTGTGTCTTTGCATGCGATCACAATCACTTTCTTTTCATTTCTCTTGAATACAAAATCTTTTCCTCTCAAAATATTGTATTGTCTCACAACATTTCTAAACTCCGCAGCATCGTGAAATGTATTCTCTACGACCAATATTGGATTACTCAAGTCAATAGAATTGAATTGCACCTACTTGGTTATATCAGTGCAGGTTGAGTGTACTACACTATCATCATCACTAGAATATGGTGACCTAAGCACATCATTATCCTCCATATATGAACTATCAATATCTTCCCCACCTCTAGATTCTCCATCATTTCCAACACTCTCCCCATCATTTTCAGCACTCTTCCCAACATTTCCAGGCGTGTCATTTGATACCTCTGTCTCCATTCCCAAATCTTCATCATTTCCAACCTCTTTATTAATGTTGCCATCACCATGAATAATCTCCTCTTTTGATTTAGAACCATTGTATCATCACTCAGAACATCGCCCCAAAAAGTATTCTTTCTAAACACAACCGCCCTCTCATATTCTTAAGCCTCTTCATTTGCAACTATATCTTCTTCTTCAACTTCGACATCTACTACACCATATATAACTATATTCAACTCTACAAGGCCATCATGACCTACATGGTGTGAGACCATTTCAATTCCATCGTGGTCAAATGGCAAAAGTTTTAACCCTTGGTATAAAGACATTTATGGTAAACTGTAATAAATAAGGTTCCCAGACCTATACCTATAGTTCTTACATATGTCCTCTATATCAAAAATTGTCAGTTTATTTCCATCATACGGGTTAGGGTAGTTACTAACATTGCAATCGACATAATTACACCTATTTTACCTGTTAAAGGTACTCCCACAGTGCATCTCAAACATCAATGAGTCTAAACCCATCCTGTGTCCTATCACATTCATTACATTGAAAATGTGTAAATGTGCAAATGTGTAAAAGTAGATGACACAAATAGACATTTCTAGTAGCATAATAAGAAAATAACATTTTTAACTTATTTAATTGTTGAAAGAGAATGTAACTTGGTCCCATACATAAGCAGCAAAAGACCACGTAACCCCCATATTCAACCCCACTTCAGACCGGCCACGACACAATCAAAACCAACTTGACAAAAAATATTAAAACCTACCAATAAGCATTTACCTGGTCCCCTTAAAATAAAGCAACAAAACAATTGAAAAGTTATGAAAGGGGCCACTTATTCTAGTTATAATATTCAAACGTGGTAATCAAGTGTCTAACATAAGCAACAAATAAGGGACTACACTTTAGTACTAAACAACACAAGCAGGGGCGGACCTAGGAATTTTTTCCTGGGGGTGCCTGTCCCCCACTTCAGTACTATTTTGCCCTTGGGGACACCTCCCTCCCTCATTAATTATTCATCTACTCGCCCACCACCACACAATTGTCTCCCATCTTTTATTTATTTTTTATTTTTTTTCGTCTTCTCTCTCCTCTCATTGTTGATAGAATGTTATGATTTTTCATTTTTGTCTTCAAGCTTTGGGGATTATTCCGACCTACTGTGTGAGGCTAGGGAAACTGGCTCTTAGAAATAGGCAAACTAGCACTTTTAGATTGTTGCGTGAGGCTAGGGACCCATAATAGTTTTTATTTTTATTTTTATTATTTTATTATTTTACTTTTCTATTTTCCTTGGCACTCGTATTCTTCTAGAAATGTGTTTAGTTGATAAAAGCTTATATTTATTTATTTATTTATTATTATTAAATTTGGCAAGTGGCCCAAGTAGAGTTTTTTTAAGGAGAAACATTTTAGGAGATTTTTTTTTTTTTGGGGGGGGGGGTTTGAACGGTAATTTTGGAAGGGCCATTACATGTAATTTTTTTTTTCAAAGGGCTTTAGGGGAAAATTTTTTTGGTTGGGGTTGCCAAGGACCCCCCACTCTATAACGTGGGTCCACCCCTGAACACAAGGTGACAAAAAAATGTCAACCTTTTAGAATATTATCAAACAACAACGCCAATACAAAAACAACAAGATGACCCACTGCAAATATATAATAGTCAAACCAAAAACCTCGCAAAACATGAATATAAATAGAAAATCCAAATATGTCAAAACTTTTAGAAGCGTTACATGCAAAACCCCCAAAGCACTAATACAAATTTAACAAATATCAAATACAAAACATCGTCACGGATCAACTATAAAATCTAATAAAATAAATTTTTTGATAATAGAAAACTTACTTGATGATCATAGTCACGAATGCCTTTCAGTATGAAATAACCCTAACCCACTACAAATCGTAATCGTAAGTTCAGTTTTTAGGGTTCACGGAGATCGAAGTGTAGAGTTCATCGCAAGAGGACTTTCGAAGTGTTTGAAATTTGTTTTACTTTCGTTGACTGCATTTGAAATTAGGTTAAATTTGGGCTTCTTCACTCGAGGGCAATTTTGACATTTAAAGTAATATGGGTGAGGGCATAACAGGGAGATTTGGGGTAAAAAATCACTTGCATCACATGTGTTGACCATTCCGTTAAGGGTTAACGACTAAATTTGATGGAGGAGGTACATTGCATCAAATTGAAAGTTGATGGGGGTGAAATTGAGAATTTTTTAAATTTGGAAGGTCTTCTTAAAATGCGTGATAGTTTAGTGGTCCTAAGTGAAGTTTCTCCTATATAAAATTTCATGTATGAGGTAGAAATTTGGAGTCAATTGGAGCACATCTAGGGCTCTAATCAGATTGGAAATGTTTAATGAACCTAGAACTTTGGATGAATGAAAAAAGGGACAAACGAACTCCGATTTGATTAATTCCAAGACCAAAAGATTGGTCTTGTAGTCCACTACCGGCCTATAAATTTTGATAAAAATCTGATTTCGAAAAGTGGACCAGAACAAGCCGAGAAGCTACTTTTCCATATCGATATAGTTTTAGACATGACAACTCTAAGTGCTCTCTTTTTAGACTAAGGCCTTGTTTGGCACACGACATCGATGTGAGACGGTTTCACTGCACTGTTGGTGGGAAGTGACGGTGACACAAGGGTCAGACATCGATTATTGTAAAAGTCTGCAGCAAAATAGAAAAGGTGTGGGTTCTCTGAGGTATTCAACAAGCCATCCAAGCGGAATGACCATAACGCCCTCACTTCACCTCACGTTGGGGAGAAGTTTCTGAGGCTATTTTTGGTGCTCTGGCCTGAAGGACAAAAGAGTAATTTACACATCCAAATTTTTTCAAATGACAATGAGTATGTAATGTAGTCCAGTCTCGTCACCCAGTCTTTGCGACAGCCAAGGTAAGTATCTGATGCAACACATTCCCTCAAAACCTACTAACAGTGCTGTGGAAACCCTGTGCTATTTGCCAAACATTACCTAAGTGCTCTCCTAAGAAATCTCCAACAATTATTCAAAAATGAGGCTAGTCCCTAGGGGTTAGTCAAGTGAATAAACAATTATCAATGGTGAGAATAAACAATTCACAATTGTGGTAGACATCGTAAAGTGGACAACCAACAAAGCTGCAGGAGAAGGATTTAATTCTTCAAGAGTTTGCTTGTTTTGTGCCATCAAATGCAGGATAATGTTTAAGCCATGATTCCTTGTCGATGATAGATTAATTTATGTTTTCTTGTTTATGATAGATTAATTTGTGTACTCTTTTCGAAGTGTGTTTATTTATTTATTTTTATTTTTTCTAAAAATGGGGGTTAGACTTTGTACTACGAATCATCAATCAATTAGGAATTTATTATCATTTTGAGACTTCTCTCAATTTTCTCTGTAGAAAAACTATCTTCAAACCAAGGGTTTAGGTTCATACGTCGATGATTTGTATCGATTGTCTTCCCCGAATGATCTTATGGAAACCGAAGCCCAACAGGTGGCTAGGTTTATTGGCAAATTGTGTTTATCGATCTAAGACAAGGTATCTATGCAATATGTCTTCACTCTTATCGAAGCTGTTAGTTTAGCCACCCGAGCAGAGAGGGAGTTGGAGCTGTCAAGAGCTTCAACATGGGAGCGAAACCCAGGCGATCGAGTAAGATCCACACAAAACCCGAGAAAGCAATAGATAGTCTAAACTGGGACTACTGTTCAATCCATAGCTCCAGTAGGGAAGATAACTGGTGGTAGCACCAGTGGACCGACACAACCAGTGACCATACCACCCTCTAACAATCCTTATGCAAGGCTTGGACTAGAGAAGTGAGAAGAGGAAGAATAAAAAAAATCTCATCGGTAATCGCAAACCCACCTAACATTCATCGAAAACCCCCCAATTTTTTCAGTAAAAACCCACTAATTTACAATCAAAACCCAAGAAACAAATGCCACCACAAAACGTCTCCACTCACACAACAACTATCCAACCAAACAACCTTTCAATCACAACCCAAAACACCCCCCACAGAGAGAGAAAGAGAGACAATATTTAAAAAGTGTACAAAACAAAAACCAAAATGCCAAAAAGTAACTGACCGATCTCAAACGAAACAACAAAATCTTTGATCAGTCTCACACACACACACACAACAAAACGAATCTCATCGTTTATCGCAAACCCACCCAACATTCATTGAAAACCCCCTAATCTTTTCAGCAAAAACCCACTAATTTACACTCAAAACCCAAGAAACAAATGCCACCACAAAACATCTCCACTCACACAACAGCTGTCCAACCAAACAACCCTTCAATCACAACCCAAAACACCCCCCATAGAGAGAAAGAGACAAAATTAAAAAAGGTGTACAAAACAAAAACCAAAATGCCAAAAAGTAACCGAACGATCTCGAACGAAATCACAAAATCTTTGATCAGTCTCACACACACACACACACACACAACATAACGAATCTCATCGGTAATCGCAAACCCATCTAACATTCATTGAAAACCCCCCAATCTTTCCAACAAAAACCCACTAATTTACACTCAAAACCCAAGAAAAAAATGCCACCACGAAACATCTCCACTCACACAACAACTATCCAACCAAACAACCCTTCAATCACAACCCAAAACACCCCCGACACAGAGAGAAAGAGAGACAAAATTAAAAAAAGTGTACAAAACAAAAACCAAAATACCAAATAGTAACCGACCGATCTCGAACGAAACTACAAAATCTTTGATTAGTCTTACACACACACACACACACCCAGCCGACTGATCTCGAACAAAACCACAAAATCATTGATCAGTCTCACACACACGCACATGAAAGAGAGAGAGAGAGAGAGAGATTAGGGTTTAGAGAGAAGAAACCAAAATCAAACAAAAATTACCAAATTTGTAAACACACACACACACACACACACGCAAACACACACACACACATAGAGAAAGAGAAAGAGAGAGATTAGGGTTTAGAGAGAAGAAAACAAAATCAAACAAAAATTACCAAATCTATAAAGTCACAAATTCGTATATCTGAAATTTTTTTTCTCTATAGAATGAAACACTCTATACAATTCAACAAAGAAATAGAGAGAGAGAGAGAGAGAGAGAGAGAGAGAGAGAGATGAGAGTGTACCTAAGATGCCAATTGAGAGAGAGATAACTGCTTGTTGAGCGTAACGGAGAAGAAGAGTCTCGACCAAGAGAGAGAGGAGCTGTGCAGTGCGTGCATTTTGAGCGTGAAGGAGAGAAGTGTCGGGTTTAGGGTGAGTGTGTCGGAAAGAGTTGGGGGAAAATAGTTTACAAAATTAAAAAGTGTAAACTATTTTCCTAAAAATGTAAAGGCTTTTTGGTCAAACCGAAATCATTTTTAGTTTGATTTAATTTTGCAGCGCACCAAACACCGTAAAATACCGAAAACAATTTTCGTAAAATATTTTACGCCGAAACAAACGGAGCCTAAGTGTATTTTGTGGTGAATATGCTTGAGGAGAACTTGAATATCATTTTTGCAGATTGACTTCAAATCGGAATACTTGCTTGTAGCCATTCATGATTTTCTTGATCTTTTTTTTTTTTTTTTTTTTTTTTTTTTTCTGGTTAGGTGTATATCTTGTATACTTTCTTGTTCCTTAGTTGTGTCTTTGCACTTTTTAATAAATTTCTGATTACTTACTAGTCGAACTAACTAGAAAACAAGATAATGAAACACTAAAATTGGCTTGATTGCTGGTTTTCATAGGATGTTTTAACTCGATTACATGCTTATATATGATTGGAGATGTTTATGGCCCTCCTCATATGTTCGTTGCAAAGAGTCCCAGTGATCAATCTTTCCAATTCCACGTTTAAGAAGAAAAATAGGAGATGTTTTTGGGGGGCTGTGCCTCTTTTTTGAAGTGTGAGGCAAACTTAGCCATTCACCCACCCCAAACCCCCAATGGGGTGGCCCGCAGGCCACCCCTGGCTACCCTTCAATTTTTTTTTTTTTTTAAGATTAAATTGTTTAAATTAAATTAATATTTTAATCAGATAAAATAGGGAGTTTTGAGTAGACTAACGGCAGTTAACAAAAATTGACAGTATGAAGTTTTTTAGTAGTTTCGAGTGACCCAAGGACTAAATTTTCGAAAAAAAATACTCAGCAAGTTTTTAATATAAGCGCGTTGACCTAATGAGTTTATATATAATTTCCCTATTAATTTATATAGTTGAAATGGAAAGAATTTGATTTGTTTCAATGTGCAACAAGTGTTTGTACTTTTATGGATTTCTGGCTCTTCTTTGTGCTTTCTTCCTTCTCATTTTCTAATATAAATTTTTAGAGCATTTACAGTGAGTACGAATTTTTAATTTTCTTTCTCTTCTTCTTTCCCTTGAGTTTGAACTAAAGTAAATTTTAATGCAAAGAGTCCAAAAATTGGTTTCATCCATGTTTAGCAGTGAGTTAAATCAACTAAAATAGAATTTTAAAGTTTAATTTTTAGAGAAATTTTGAAGACCACATGTAAATTTTAATGCCCCTTTTGTTGAAGTAGAGCATGTCTTAAAAAAAAAATAGTGGGGTGGGGGTGAGACAACACACCACCACGCGTCTTTTTTTTTATTTTTTTTTTAACAAATTACCTAAATACCACTTGACTATTATGTACACGCGCTATCTAGACTTTCACATGAAAGCATTTGTTTTATAATTCCACTCATCTTTAGCAACTCATCCATCTCACAATCATTGTTCTATATGTATGTTCATTGCAGTGACGTATTACTTAATAACTGCGCAGTATTTTCTACCATAAACATGGGTTCTCTTAAAGTTACATCAATTCAATCTTATTTAGAAAATGATAAGTTGAATGGGATAACTGCAACATAAATAGAACATTTAACTAAATTAGTGAATAAAATGAATCATGGCTCTAAATTTGTGTATAAGATCCAATGAAACTAATAATAGTAAGATCACAAAAAGGGTATAACAACTTACTAAAATATGGTGTTAAGAATGCTAATCAAATCTTAACAAAGCCTTACTGCCAAATAAAAACAAATTTGTACGTTAATTCATAACATTGATTCTCATTAAAACCTAGAAAAGAAATGCATATTAAGTGACAGTTGACAAATGGAGATAAATCCATTGTCTCTTTTGTAAATATAAATTCTTGCTATACCATTTAAGAACAAGATAACGAGAGAAAGAAGCACAGCAAGGATGAAAGCAATAGGGTTACCAACTCACATTTAATTGTTTTATTTTTGATATGGAGGATGATAGGGTCTACGAAAAAATCAACCTTCAATTCATCTGAATCTGAATCATTCGCATTATAACCTACCAAAAGCCACCATACCAATAGGCAACAGATACACTTTTAATTAAAAATAAAAACAAATACCAAATACCAAATACAAAAAACAAGACGGAAAAGAAAAAGGGAAGGAGATGGGAGATGGAAGTTCAACCTGGATGCTTATCACTAACTTTCCAAACCGAAGACCGATTTTTGGAGGCCCTTGTCATCCATATGTAACATCCTTACTCTAAGTGGTATGATATTATCCGCTTTGGGCAAGCCCGGACGATTTTATTATTGGGTTTACCCCTAAAAGGCCTCATACCATATAGAGAGAGTAAATTTCATATAAACACATTATCTTTTTCATGCCTAGGCAATGTGTGACGTCACAATCACCCCCTCTCAAGACCCAGCATCTTCGTTGCCGACCCTCATAGGCTTGTGCACGCTCTCCCCCATCTCAGGCTAGGCTATGGCTCTGATACCATAGGTAACATTCCTGCTCTAAATGGTACGATATTGTCCGCTTTAGGCCAAGCCCGCACAGTTTTATTATTATGTTTACCCCCCAAAAAGCCTCATACCATGTAAAGAGAGTAAATTCTATATAAACGCATCATCTTTTCCATGACCAGGCAATGTGGGATGTCACAAAACTATTCCCTAAAATCCCAAGAAATCAAACCAAGTTTTGAAAGAATAAGTCAATCCATTACAAGAATATATTTTTTTGGTCATAGACCGTTAGTAACGTGTCGATGGTGTTAACACATTACTAAAGGTTAGTAACATATCTATGGTAACATGTTTGAGGGTTAAAAAAATTAGTTGTAACTACTTGAAATTTAGTAACGTGTCATATTTTGACACGTTACCATTTAGTAACGTGTCGATGGTGTTAACACGTTACTAAAGGTTAGTAACATGTCTATGGTAACATGTTTGAGGGTTAAAAAATTGGTTGTAACTACTTGAAATTTAGTAACGTGTCATATTTTGACACGTTACCATTTAGTAATGTGTCAGTTTTTGCACGTTACAAAATTATTTATAATTTGTCAATATTCACACGTTACCATTTGGTAACGTGTTATAATTTGGTAACGTTACCAAATGGTGACACGTGTCAAAATTTTTGTAACATGTCAGTTATTCATACGTTACCAAATGATAATGTGTGAGTAATGACACGTTACCATATTTTTGTAACGTGTCAATTATGACGTGTTTTGATTCACACGTTACAAAAATATGGTAACGTGTGAATAATGACACATTACCATTTCGTAACGTGCCTTAATTGACACGTAACAATTTGTGGCAGGAAATTTTTTTTTTCTCATTTTCTTCGGTCGTTATACTAGAATTTAGAAGCTGCCACCTGATGTACGAGTTACATTATATAATCTAACTAATCCAAAATCCAAAATCCAATAATCTATATATAAATAATCTATCAATCTATCAACTCAACATCAATCTAAACATAGTAATTTAACTATATATATATATAATCAAACTACCACAAATAATCCAACTTTAAATATATAAACATCAGCATAGGAAATAGTGAAATACAATACAACTTACGTTATACATGAATACGAAAAACTTAAGCCTTAAATTATATACAAAAAACTATCAAACAAACACTAGTTGGATGAAATCCGAGTGAACATCATCATGATCATTATCTCCGAACTTCTCCGCACTAACTGTAAATGATAAAACAAACAATCAATCAACAAATTGACACTTGTGATAGAATCTTATCAAGTCCTAAAAGATGAGCAACGTCCAAGTAAATGAGAAAAAATCTAATAATTGTCACATAAACAACCTCAACATATATATCTGCACGACCTATGCACCAACACATATACATTTACATATACATTTATTCAATGAGGCGGCTTCAACAAATATGGTAAAAATATGCAAAGCTCCAACCACAACCAAACCAACAAAGAGCAACAAAGTAGATTATTTTGAGTTAAGTATATATATAAGTTATTCGATTATATATATACTCACGGGGTTGCTAAATGACGGGTATAATGTCTTGATAAACGAGGCTTTTGTCCAGCTGGCGTCTGGTGTTAGATTTCATTGTGATCGTTGTCTTCAACTTCGACTCTTACGTCATCTACACATATTACATTGCAATTGTGTTATATACATGCATGTGTCTCATAAAGATACGAATAAAGTTTATTTACCAAATAAAATTACTAACCATTAAAATGATAGTCATCTCATAAGATAATTGTGTTTTTAAAATAGAAACAATAAGAATATAATGTTACCTGATCGGCTATCCACTGAGGATCTCACAATCACTCTAGCTGGGATGCGGAGTCCTGATAGTTGTCATATCCAGCTCAAAGCTCATACGTCTCGAGCCCTTATGGCTGCGAAACTGGGCCTCATACGCCGCCATCTGTGTAGCAAGCTGCGATGCCATCTGAGAAGCCATCTGCTCAGCCATCTGCTGAGTCACATGCGAGATCACTGTCGCAGTAATCTCCTCCCTCTACTTCGCCAGCATCGCATCCATTTGCTCCTTGTGCTTCTCCCTCTCAGCTTCAAGGGCTCTTTCAAGTTCAGCACGGGAGACCATCGAGCTTCCAGGGTTCTACGACCGTGCATGGAACGGTGTATAGTATGAGAGGATGGTGCCACGTGCAAGCAGAATATTCTTACTGACCCCTCGAACACGACCCGCATACTCAAGCTTATTGCCGTGTGCCTGGGCATAAGCGTCGTTCAGTGTCCACCTAATCGTCTTCTGCCCATCTACCAGTTCCACAAGGTCAGTTTCCAATAACTCCATCTGTGCCTGTACATGATCATTGTTATATATATAATTATTAAGACTCAATAAGTTAATACATAAACAAAAATTCATGACAAGGTGTAAGGCACTTACAATTCTCTTTGCGACCACCAGATTTGGGTAGCTACTATCTTTCTTTCTATGGGTCTTGATGTTAGCCTTCGCTCGCGTAAGAGCCTTGCTCGAAGTAATTACCTGCAATAAGTTCAAACCATCAATGAAACGTTTGTATATATACTACGCAATATATGACATATACATATAGTTATGGTAAATTAGAGTAGTACGTCCTCATGTGCCACCCTTGCGTAACTCTTCAAGTCGGTGTAGTGTGGTGTTTGATTCCATACTCGTATGTCTCTCATATGATGAGCATATTCCTACGAACAAAACATGTAGACATTATTAATAGCTAAGTCATCGAACAATTACAATTAACGAAATATAAATAGTTTGAAGTGACCTACTTGATAAGTGGGATCACACCATTTTACCAACAATTTTTTCACGTCTGTGGGGTTGTAGTTTGCAATTGTCTGACTCATCCTCCCCGCCACTGTCGCAGGAGTATCGCCGCTCTGAATCTTGAGCTTTTTCCTTAAGTTGTGCTTCAAAAGTTTCAGCTTCTTGCCCATGTTTCTGAACGCGTCCTTTTCTATTTCTGTCATATTCGACCCAGGCATGATGTAGAAGTGATTCTGCATCAGTTAAAAACTGGGGTATTAAAGCGCTGGTTGTTTTACAAAATTTAATATACAAATGCTACATATCATAAATTAAGAACATCTAATCTACACTTACCATCAATGACTCAAATAAATCCTCCTTCCTATTTTCTAGTACCTCCTTTCAATTGTCGGATAGCCTGATAAAGGACCCGCTCTTGATAGTCTTGCCCATCATCCGTCTAAATTTCTCGCGCTTAGTCCTACGGGCTGCCACGCGCCATTATACTCCATGTTGATCCTTTTCCCATCGGGAATGTCCTAGAACTTGTGCGAGTAATTTACAGTCAACACTTCAAAGTTATCCTGGCTATCTTCTCATACCTGAGTCCCATGTCTCTTAGAAACCATTTGGCCTCATATGTATTAACTGGCAAAGCTCCATCATCTGCAGGCAGCAACTGATTGATGAACTCGAGAAAACATGAGAATATCGTGTTACTAACTCCACCCACACACTTCAAATTGTACAGATGTATAGTAGAACTCAGCTTGGTTTGTTTGGTCTTATCATGAAGCGGTTGTCTGTCTTTTTAAGCAATTCCTCGTACTTTCATACTTCACCTTCATCGGCTTCGTCATGCACAATGTGTTCTTCCTTTCCATGCCAAATACATCACGCAACATGGCGTGCATATTTCCACCCTGTTCAATGCTTGCACCCGCAACTGTGGCTGGACGTGCTGAATTCGAGCCTTCAACGGGAGCTCGAACAAGCCTCTTGCCATGATAAATCCAGTCATTGTATTGGGACCACATTCCTTTCCCCCTTGTCAAGTGGTCGTATACCAAACTTGGGGAGTGTCTCCTGTTACAGCGACACGTCTTACAGGGGCACACAATAAGTTTGTCTTGAGTGTCATAGTTCCTAACTGCAAAGTCCACAAACGATCTACATCCGTCTCTGTATTCCTTCGTACCCCTAGACTTCTTCATCCAACTCTTGTCCATAGTATTACTACGTACATTAAAAACATAAATATATAAGAATTACCCTAAACTTTAGTAATTTTTTTTCACACTTTATATTTTAGTATTGCCTCATATGTGAACCAAAATTACGACTTCATGTATTTGTTAAAAATAAGAAGCACTTGGTAAATCCTAATAGTTAAGCTGACTTCATATCAAAGTAATTGTTCGCTTTTCCTAGAACCAATTGTAGAGTTATAATTAACTCCCAAGTTAAGTTATAACCAAGCAGAGTTAATTAATTAATTAACCCCCAAGTTAAGTAACATATCTATTCGTAGGATTGACTAATTAAAATTGTCACTACTCTATATTTATACTTAATTCATTGCTAATCAACATATATGTCTCCAAGAGGTAGCTCAATCGGCTGGGACCACGCATAATAAAGCAGATGTCACTAGTTCGGAAAAAAAAAATAAAAATAAAAAATAAAAAATAAAAAATAAACATATATGGGTTGCTTAGTGAAAACGCAGTTAAGCATTTAGTAAAATCGTGATTTGATATTTAAAATCTAGCTTTTTAAAAAATGCTTCTCATTAGGAGGTGATTTGAAAATATTAATTTTGCAATGTTTCAAACCGTTAATTTTTTTTTGTTTATTTTTAAATTTTAAATTTTTTTTGATATTTGTAAATAGCTAAAATAGCTGCATGCATTCTCAAATTTATTTATTGAAACAATTTTTTCATCATCAAATTTCTGAAACAATTTATTTTTTAATTTATTTTTAATTTTTAACAATTTTGGTAACGTATTAAATTGACACGTTACAAAATTGTAACGTGTTAATGGTAACATGTTAATTTAACATGTTACAAAAATTTTAACGTGTCAACCTAACACATGAAAAAATTATAACATGTGAACTTGACACAACACATTACTTTTTAATAACGTGTCAGTTGCACACGTTACCATAAGATGACGAGTCAATTTAACACGTCATCTTATGGAAACGTGGCAGTTTTAGCACGTCACCAAATGGTGACATGTGGAAAATGACACATTATTAAGAATTATACTAACGTGTTGGCAACTAACACGTCACAATATGGTGACGTGGCAATAACTAGTGAACAGTTGCTACGTCAATAAAAGCTCATTTTTTTTGTAGTGATATCTACAAAGAATATGGAGAACAAATACTACATTAGTAATAAAGGTGCGAGTTCAGTACAATAGACGCAAACTAAAACTAGCAGATTAAATCACTAAAAAGAAAACATAAAATTCGTAAATTTTTCACTATCCTTGTTTTCCCCACTTTCTTTACAACAGAAAATTCCAATCTTTAACCAAATCCTTCTTTGAAAACCATTTTACTTATACACCCACAAAATTCAAAAACAAATAAACGAACAAAAAAGTATAATCAAATCAACATCCCAAGTATTCAAAAAAAATCCAGACCCACCAAACCCTAAAAACCAAAGAAAAGATTATGGACCTTTTGGGCATCACTGGGAATGACATAAGAAGGTGGTCATCAGCGATAGTGACTTTGGGAGGAAAAATTTGAACCGTTCTGGCGGAAGCTGATGGACGGGCTCGTTGTTGGCGGTGAAGGTGGCGAGACGCAAGGTGGAGAGAGTAGATCAAGACGCCGGTGCCGGTGGGCAGTGGCGGAGAAAATGGGTTTGGGAAGAAATTGTGGGAAACGAAAATGGATATTGGAGATGGTTTTTGACGTTGAAGAAATTGGGGGGAAATGAAAATGGAGATGGGTTTTGACGTAGGCTTTTTCAATATATATATATGGGCAAACGTGGCATGTGCCACGTCATCGGTGTGCGTACTGTTCAAGCATATCGGTGTCCCCTATATCACTACTCAGGTTATAGAGTGAGAAATTTGGTGGGATGAAGATGCTGAGCAAATAGCTTACACTCTCAAGTTTTGCTTAGATTGTAGTTAATTGTTAATGCTATAAAATGTTTGTTTGAAAATTTTGAGTCTACATTGATGATACTTGATGTTATTTAAGGTCACTTGATTAGTTGTCTTAGATAATTTATCTTTGCTTTCTGCTATAGTATACTTTGATAATTAGTTCGACGTAGTGAATCCAACTAATTACCTGTTAATTAGTTTGACGATATTGTTTTGTGTGTAGCATATAAGGTTTTGTGTGTGGATGTAGGCAAAATGTGGAATCACCTTAATATTTGTTAAATATATTGTTGAATATATTGGAGCGGAAGAATAAGAGAGAGAAAAGAGAGAGAGCGGAAGCATATAATAAACTACATCTCTTCTATATTATTGATGTGATTACAGATGCCTCTATATATAGAGATGCTATTAGTGATAAACAAGAAACCATATACTAAACCCTAAAATATATAAGGAAACATCATAGAATAATATCAAATATTCTAACATACCCCCTTAAACTCAAGGTGTAAGCTTGAGTTTAGGAACAAGAATGGAAATTATGATTTTTTTTTTTTTTTTTTTGGGTCACTGGAAAAGTCGCCTTAGTGGTAGTCGGAATGTGGCGGCCAAAGGTGGAGGACGACAACTGTTGGTTGCCAGCATTGGCTGCTGGTGGCAGTGAATGATTTGGGTCATAAACTGGGCTTGAGACTTGGATTTGAGCTATAGGATATGCTAGATTGGGCCGGTTACATGGGCCCAAATTGGCCAAAATCCATGGACCATTGAATATGGTGTGACCCGAAATGATATGACCTGGGTCTAACCCGATGGACCGGGTTGACTAATTTGGACCGGGTTGGAGGAATTGACCCAGTTGGCCTATTAGGCTGAACCGGGTAGGATCCAATTTGTTTCGGATATGAGTGAACCAGGTCAAACACTTTGAACTGGGTTGACTATTTGTACTGGTTTGAGTGTGGGCCAGCTTGGGCAGCTATGCCGAAAATGATTAGGCCAATGAGAAATCGATTTGGGACCCGTTTTAAACCCGATGACCTAGTTTGAAACCGGTTTTGGACTGGATAGAGACTAGGGCTGATGTGGACCACTAAGAGGTTGGCACATGGTAGAAGGAAAGAGAAGCAGCGTCTAGCGAGTGTGGTGCACGCGCTTGATTGGCGGCGCCACTGTGGCGCAGGTTGGAATTCCGAAAGCTTCTCTAGGAGGCGCGTGTGGGTGCGTGCACACCTGGAAGAGGCTTAAAATGCACAAATCCACCGATCTCGGGCCGATAAACCACTTTTGGTGGTTGATTGGCTGAGAGGAGTCACGATGGTGGCTGATATTCCACAGATTGGTAGATTTGTGCCTTGCAAGCTTGATTCTGGGATTACTTTTCCAGATGAGGCTGAGGTGAAGGCGTGAAAGATATTTAAAGCGAAGATGGAGAGCTTGGCGGCGGGTAGACGATCGGAATAGTGAGATCTCTAGAGAGAACGCTGAGAAACGTCAATGAAGTTTATTGGAGGCCATAAGAAAGTGGCTCTGATACCATGTTAAATATATTGGAGCGAAAGAATGAGAGAGAGAGAGAGTGGAAGCATATAATAGACTACATCTCTTCTATATTATTGATGTGATTACAAAGACCTCTATATATAGAGAAGCTATGAGTGATAAACAAGAAACCCTAGATTAAACTCTAGAATATATAAGGCAGCACAATAGATTAATATCAAATATTCTAACAATCTTGTTGTCTCTTTTATTATTTCTTATTATTCAGCATTTATATATTTCTCATATTCTGTATTTCTACAATTATGCACTTGGATCCAATAGTCTCATTTTAAGAAGTCTAACTCATTCAGAGTCATGCTTGTTTCCCAATGTTTCAAAATTAGAGGTTGACCTCTAATGTTCCAAGGAGAAAGTTCCAGGACGCCTTTCAGTTCCTATCTCTTCAAAGGACAGAAAGCTGAGAAACGCCCATGCATTTTGGATGTTTTCCTTAACTGTACTTTTAGTGTAGAGAAGTTACACGACCAACTAAGATAACTAGGGTCTGTTGATCACCATGCAATTCGATGGCTATGAGTTCTGGAGGGCGATCCAGCTAGTTAATGATTCAGTTTTCGAGATTAAATGGTCTATTTTTTTAGGAGTGTTAGCCATCAAAGGAAAGGCTGGTGAGAGGGAGGAAAGATATAAGGAAAAGGGTAAGGGAGGGAGGAAAGGTGAAACCAAGGGAAGAGATAGAGCCAAGGTGATGAATAGGACGAAGAACAAGAAGAGGAACCTCAGAGAGACTCTACCCACGAGAGCGGCTGAGCAATGAAGTTCTTTTTTTTTTTTTTTTTGGTTAAAGAAATGATATTTAAAAATGGGTTTTGTTTTATGCTATTATGGTAGCAAGATAACCTTAAAACAACATTTATAAACTTTTGTTCATGATGTTTTAATCATGGGCTAAGGATAATGCGTGAAAGTTACTACTTTTATACGTTTTTAGCAATGCATGAGAATTAGGGGTGGCAAATGAGGTTGGCGGTCAACTAGAATACGACCCGGTTGACCCGCCACCCAATTAGTCTCAACCTGGACACGACCAATTTAGATAAATGGGTCAAAGAGATCGACACGGACATGACACACTAATTTAAACGGGTGACCCATTAACGGCTGACGTCGCATTTTCTTTGATCAAACCTTCATAAACAAGCGAGCCCAAGTCACAAACTTTTGCTAAATTTCTTTGACGTCCTCAAGTCTTTTGTCTGCAAGATTTTTTTTTTTTTTTTTTTCTAATTGAATAAGGGAAAAAAGGCTACAAGAAAGTCTGCAAGATTGAGTATCTCTGTTATACCCCTTAGATTTGACCTGAAAGCAAATGGAAAAGGAGAAAAGACAAAAGAAGAAAAAAGAAGGAAGAAAGAAAGGAAAAAAGGGAAGGAAGAGGGAGGGAGGAAATCAATCGGTTTGTGGGAAGTTAAAAGAAGAAAAGAGGGTACAAAAAATAGTTGCAGGAAGAACAGGGAGGGAGGAAATTAATTTATGTTTTGTTGTCTAGGATAGATTAATTTATGTCCTCTTTTCAATTTTTTTTTTTTTTTTGTTTTTTACAAATAGGTGTCAAATCTTGTACTACGAATCATCAATCAATTTGAAATTAATTATCATTTTGAGACTAATCTAAATTTTCTCTGCGGGAAACTATTTTCAACCCAAGTGTTGAGTTTTCTTGCTTGGTCAGGAGACGAAGAAGCCCATAATCTTTTGTTATCAAGTCTTTTGCTACGTCATATATGACGGTATATGGTCATATGTGAAGCATCAGTATTGTACAACATGCTCCACGGGATAGTGCCATATAGGGATAACTATGACTATTAATGCCTTTATATGTATAACACATGATTTATTACATTAAAACGCATGTGACTTGTCCTCGGAATTATGACACCCACTTTTTAAAATGAATCACATTTTGACAGTGTAATATCGGAGAAAACACATACCATTTGTGAAAACCAACATTTAATAATTAAAGGTTATGAACTGTTCCTTTTAGGATAATTACAAAAATTAGTTTCATAATAATTTACTTACGAAGTCGTAGACTTACGTAATTATTTTTCCTTCAACATGTGGAATACTTTGATGTTTTGTAGATTAGTAGGATGCTAGGTTATAAAGCGAGAAATTTGGTGGAATGAAAATGCCGTCTCAAATTTTGCTTAAATTGTAGTTAATTGTTAATGCTATAAAAATGTTTGTTTGAAAATTCTGAGTCTATATTGATGATGTTATTTAAGGTCACTTGATTAATTATCTCACATAATTTATTTTTGCTTTCTGTTATAGTATACATATATACTCTGATAATTAGTTGAGGCATGAAGGTTTTTCTTTTCTTTTTTTGTCAATTGAAAGCATTTCAGGTTGACCATTTAATTATGTGAGACATTACTACCTTGTTATCTCTTATTTTCTCTCATATAGAAATATACCAGGACCGAACAATTTATAATTTGTGTTTTTTTTATTTATTTTTTTATTTTTTTATTTTATTTTTTTAAATCCAACAATTTATAAATTTCGTTACAATTTATCATATGCATTCCCCAACAAGGTAAATATGTAAAAATGTCTTGGGATAAAAAAAAAAAAAAAAAAAAAAAAAGCTCTATCGAAAATACTAATATGTCTTATTCCATTTTGGATATGGATTATGCCAGGTGGCATTTAATTCAACCAGCTCTGGAGCCATACCTCTCAACCCTGGAATCAATCCACTCTCTCATATCCGCCAACACAAGATTAGCGTTGTCGTCGGGCTCCCCTTGTATCAGCGAGTGGTACATCCCCTCGTAAAGCTTCAAGCTCTTATCCTCGCTGCTAGCCTTCTCGTACAACAGCTTCGACGATGTCGGACACGTCACCCCGTCCGAAGTCCCATGCACCGTCAAAAACGGCGCCGTCACCTTCCCGAAGTTATCCTGTATGTACTGGCAAACTCTAGCCAGCTCTCTCATCGTCCCCACCCTCGGCTTTCCCGTGTACCTCCTCGGATTGGACGCTATGATCTTTAGCTTCTCCGGGTCCTTTATCGCTTTCCCGACCATCTTGTTGTCCGGCATCGCCGCCCACGTGTCAGCGATCCCGAACAGCATACCGTACATGAACAGCCGGACCTTACTGGGCTTCATGTTCTCCGGCATCACGAAGAGCGGCGCCGAGAAGATCAGCCCCGTCCACGTGTTGGGCTCCGATTGGAAGTACATGAGCATGGCGGTGGCCCCTCCCATGGATTCACCGAACAGGAAGGCGGGGAGGTCTCGGTACAATTCGCTGCGGCGGACGTGCAGGAAGAAGGATAAGGAAGTGGCGGCGATCTTCTCCAGGTCGCCGAGGTAGCAGCGGAGGCCGTCGGATCTGCCGTGCCCGGGGAGATCGGCGGCGAAGACGGCGTATCCCCAGGAGGCGAAGCTGATGCAGATCTTCTGGAAAAGCCAGCCGGTGTCGGAGCCGTAGCCGTGGGTCATAAAGACGGAGCCCTTAACTTTCTCGCGATCCAACGGCAGGAAGCTCTGCGTGAAGAGCTTGCCGTTGGGGGTGTCGAAGTAGGACTTGGTGTTTCGCACGCCTTGGGAGGAGTAGTACTCCTCCTCCGGCATGTGGCCCCAGAAGTTCGGCGGCGTTTCGGGCGGCATCGACACGAAACGTGTCTGCGATTCGCTTCTTTGTATTTTGTAAGTCCTTAAGCGGCGGTGGTGAAGGTGGTGGTATATAGGAGGAGTTGGCGTTTTTGGAGAGGGAGAGAGAAGTGGGGTTTCAGGTTCACCAACAACGCAGTGGAGTTTTCCTGGTGGGCCCCACTGGGGGTGGTTGAACGATGTGTAAGAGAGTAGGAGGAGCGACTTTTTGCACATAATTTCTTTCGGGTGGGGTCCGCCACTAAGTGGTTGGTCAGGGATGGATGATTAGATGTGGTTGCGCCTATGTGAGCTTAAGGTTCGGTGCGGCTGATCAGCGATAATTGCTTTTTTTGTAAGTAAGGGCCCACTTCACCTACCAGCTGGAGCCACGTGCCTTTCAAAACGGTCACCGTTTCAGATTTAGTGCTAAAAAAATAAACGATGCACATGGTCCATGGTCTTACAACTAGTGTGAGAGAGGTTGGAGTTGGAATCTAAAAATACATATTTTTTCTTAAATATATAATTGAATTTTACAGCTTTTATGTTTGAAAATTGATAGAAAAATAGACGAAATTATCTATTTGAAATTCGAAAAAAAAAAATTGAATGAATTGCAAAAATTAGAAATACAAGGAACAATTTGATACCAACCTAAAACTCAACATATCAAATTGATAATTTTTCTTTTTTTATTTTTGTTTTCTTTTGTTTTTTCATTTTTCTGAATATTTTTGCTTGGGGTATAATTGCAATTTGGTTAGGGGTTAGGAAACGATTTGATGATGGCATAAAGTCAAACTAGCAAATTTTCATTTTCATTTTATTTTTATTTTCATGCTTTTATTGGTAGTTTTTTTTTTTTTTTGCTTGGGATATAATTGTAGTTTTTTTAAGGTTTTTGGTTTCAAAAAATAGAAAGATGAAGAGTAATTCTATACATCATCATTTTATCATCAAAGCTAATATAGCTTGATCCCATAACATTTGATGTATGACAATTTATTTATTTACTTATTTACTTATTTCTTTTGTTAAGAGACTACACCATATTGCTTTGGGGGTGTAAAAGATGGCTAATAGGATAATGTATAGCATTATTAAAAAATAAAATATGTATGGATTTTTTTTCTTCTTCTAAGCAAATAAGGAAGGGGTGACAAGGGTTAAAATACTAAAAAATGGGTGGACTCCCTTACAACAAAATAAAAAAGAAAATTACAGTGCGAGTAATACAGGTAACAAGTAAGAAATAAGTCATAAAATGACATGTTCTCTCAATAAAGGTTGCAAAAAGCATTTTAAACACCAAAACAGGATATACGGATCACTTTAACCTTACTCAAACTCTTGCAAGGTAACAACAATCCCTGAAGGAGGCCGTTGAAGAAAAAACACTGTAAAATCATCCAAATCTGAGAGAATCTTTGACATATGAAACCTAAAATAAAAAAAAGAAAAAAAAAAAAAAAACTTACTTCTAACCATTATTGCTTAAGGATGGACGCTAATTTGAATTCTCTTGCTCCCTTCTCTCAAAAAGCGTGTAGGTAAGTAGGTTATAGGGTTTTGAAACTTCTAAAAATATTATCTAATTTTGATTAAGAGACCAAGAATTTGGGCTAAAGCCCATACAAGCTCCTTTTAAATAGGCTCATGTCTCCTAGCAGAAGTAGTATTAGATTTCCAAGTTAAGGTACAACTTGGAAAACCCTAGCCACCTCTACCACATACAGGACCACTAGGAGAAAAATACTTGTGCAATTAGGTCAAGCCCAATAAGGGTAATAATCAGCTTAATGAGAGACCTAGATGGAAAATAAATTTAGCTCCAGGCCTATGCCGTACACTTGTCATCTCATGACTTATCCTAAGTTACTATTAATTATAATTAATTTTATTAGATAATTATAATTGCACTCTAATATTTAATTTGATTATTCAATACCCCCAATAACTTCTTATCATTTACATTTGGCCCATCCATAAAATAATCCATAGTCGAATTAAAGTCTTAAATAAACTATCACTATAATTTACAACCTCTTAATCTTTGAGTATCCAATTTAATTTCTTAATTATTCTTGTACTCTTTAAAATCTCATTTCATTTACTACATATAATTTCAGTAACTACTTTTATTATTATTTTTTTTTTGAACAAATGTATTCTTCATTGATAATAAACACATCAACCAAAGACAATTTGCTCACCGATTACAAAACCATATCTATAAGTTGGAATTTCCTCAAGCTAAACATTATTTATGACATACTTTATAGCTTCCCTAGCCAAATCATGAGCTGCAGAATTTGCATCCCTTTTAATATGTTTAATCGTACATGATCTCAACAAATGCATACGTTCTTGAATCCCAGCTACAATATGCCCGAAACTTCTCCAATTTTTGTGCTTTTCTTTGACCGCGTTAACAATTTGTAAGGCATCATCCTCCATTATTACATCATAGAAGTCCATTTCCCTACAAAATTCCACGGCTGTAATGCTGCCAGAGCTTCCGAAACAGTAGGATCAACCAAAAAATTCTTTGTCAAACTACGTGTTGCGAGAACTCTGCCTTCATGGTCTCGTAAAATAAGCCCAATCCATATTCTTTTCAGCCCCTTATCCACAGCTACACCCAATTAATTTTTACACATACCTGTGGGGGGTTGCTTCCAGAGAATAGTTGGGCCTAGTTGGGGAAGGCTTTGCGCTGCATTCTACCTCTCATTTTCCCTCCGAAATTCATCAAGAGCTATAGTATCCTTGCGAAATACTTGATTTGGGTGAGAAAAATCACCCCCATGCACTACATTATTCCTTAGAAACCATATTGTTACGGGCTATCATCGCCATGAGCTCAATTTCTGCCAATTCACATCTCGCCACTGTCTCCTCTACAACATTTAAAAAATTGAGTCCATCACCAATGGTCTTTTGCAATTTTTTTGGCCCACAACTCCATACATCCTGAGCGGATGGGCAGCTCGATATTGTGTTTGACCGTTTCTTCATCCCTCCCACAAATGGGGCACTATGCATCTTGGACAACTCTTCTTGTAATAAATTTACTTTGGTAGGTTCGAGATTTTGACAAGCTCGCCACATAAGCTTTTTAGCCACATTTTGGATTTTTAAATTCCACATGGTCTTCCAAATACTATTCTCTTCTCGTTGCTTGGATCCCCCACCTCCCCCCAGAGCTTGCAAATCCTTCTCCATATGATACACATTCCTAAGGGAACATTCCCCATTAGAAGTGCATCTCCAAACTAATTGATCATTTAGTAATAACGGGCTTAAAGGAATTTGATAGATTATTCGAGCTTCTCCCTCATTAAAAACTTTTGTGATGACTACAGTATTGAGGCATGAGATTCAAAATAATCAATTTTTATAATTAAAATATATCTCAAGAGGATATTTGATGTCTCTTTGATTACATCAAATGATTATAAATTTTATCTTGAGGATTAATGTTCCCACAATGCCATATATGATCACCCAACCACCGGGGTTTTGATAATGAAAATTGTCACTTCTAAATGTATCAAAGTGACATCCACTTCACATTTGAGTTCAAATTCCTTGCAGAATTGAAAGTCAATGCTATAAATGGTCATTAGTTCAAGTTGTTCTTTTTTACCGTAGTTATAAAAGAATAACAACTCACATGCATGGTCCGTCAAGTGCATTGTCACTACACCAACATATCAATCAAAAGTCTCAACTTCACATGATCAAGATAGAATATTATGATTGATATACTATATTTAAATTCATTACCCTACAAAAAATAGAAGATTCTAAATTTTCCACGGCAGAAAGTAATCACCAATAGTTGTTGTCTTTTCTTTTGATATCACCAACTTATCTCAATAAAATACCAGACATTTTTATATAAATCACAATATATATATAGTTAATTGCAATTTCAGTATCTATGGTTAGGGCCAAAATCAAATAGCCGACTTAGTTTTCAAAAAGTGATACAGATGGTACTTGTCGTAAGGCGAACTACCAACTTGATACTTTAGTCCAAGTTTCGTCCAATGTTTTAACGGAGCTTCATGTCACCACACTTAAAAATGTGACACATGTCCCTTGGAAAACAAGTCACTATATCACAAGAAATACCAGTATCTTTTTTTGCCACCTCAAATTTTAAATAATAAAAAATTACCACATCAGATGCCAAAATAATAATAAAAACAAAAATTACCTAAATTTATACTAAAACGTTAAAAAACTTAAAAACTTTAAAAGAAGGAAAAAGAAAGAAAGAAAAAAAAAAGGCGAAGAAAAAAAAGAAGGCAAAAATCTAGAGAATTGGAGGTGGCTAGCCGCCCCCATTTTAGCTAGGGCCAGCCAAGGGGTGGCCAAACTATTGGTCATTTAGGGTGGGTCGAGCCACCCCCTTAGTTGAAATGGGGGTGGCCGGGTGCCACCCCATGGCCAAAATGAGGGTGTTCTGCATTTTTTTTTTTTTTTTTTGGTGCTTGAATTACTAATTTTTTATTATTTTTTGCAGTCCATTTGGCACCAAAAACATAGGTATCACCTGTGATTTATGGCCACGTCATATGAAATGCTGAGTTGGCTTACATATGTGGCATAAAGAACATGTGTCACGTTTTAAAGTGTGGTGATGTGGAGCTCCGTTAAAAAAAATGGACAAAGCCTACGTGGAAGTGCTAAGTTGGTATTTTGCCTAACGACAAGTATCATCTATGACACTTTTTAAAACCAAGGCAACTATACCAAAAGTCTGGTCGACACTGAGTTTATTCGTCGACCCTATTGTGGCTGAGGCCTTGGCAACCGTACTTTTGGAGAGAAATGCCTTACAGATTGTCAATGCAGTCATAGCGGTAGGTAAAAATTGGTGCAAATTTGGTCATCTAATTGATGGAATTAAAAATGATTGAGTCAGGCATGATTGTGGAGGATTGAACATGTAAAGAAATATGTGAACTCGGCCACCCATAGTCTCACTTGAGAGGCTATTTTAGATGTTTTAGATAAAGTTTGGCTATTTTTTAAGTTGTATCAATAGAGAGCAATTTGCCCTTATACCATAAATCAGTTTGCAATAACTGCAAACTACATAGGTCATAGATGAAATAAGTAATTAATGAAAAAGATACTTTCACTTGCGATTCTATAACCAAACAGAATAACTAACTAAAAATATCAACATACGTGCCGAAGGAAAATCTTGACATTGTAGACGTGGCTCCACCCCGACATTCTCATTGTAATAATGTACTGTCGTGTGCTTTAGTCAAGTGTTCTGTACAATTTTCTCAACTCTTTTAGGATACATTTTCTCTCTCTTTCTTTCTTTTCTTTTCTAATTTCTAAAAATTATATATAGTTTTACAATAATATATGTTTTTTCTTCACATAGATACAAGTTGATCCCAAGTTTCATAATCATTCTAATAACATCATAGTTATTTGACTAAAAGCTTAATTTCCCACCATCAATGTCATCATTTCATCAATTTTATATATATATATTAAAAAAATATTGATGAATCTCTCCCTTTCTGGTTTCACTGAACGATATCATTAAAATAACACTTGTCTAACATTGATTGATCGGTCTTCGCCCAAATAATATTTCTGTCTGTCGTCACAATCAAGCAATTAAGGGTTCAATTGTCAAAGGCAATCTACCTACCAAAGATAACCTGCCACGTAGGTGGAGCATCATGATTGGGAAGACGAAGATACCGTTGAGTTGTAGCAATCTGCATGTTTATGAAAAAGAAGCCCATACTGTATCGATCGAGAACATAGTTGAATTGAAAGGGTGGCTTATACCTATCATGCATTTGAGGTGCCTTTTCATGTTTTGGACTACTTTCGTCTCATACACTAATGTTTAGGGTATCCCCACAAAGCAATGGCATTGCTTAGGGCAATCACTTCACTAAAAGATGTATTCCATTAAGAATGAAACCCTAAAACGAAAAAAGTACTGCATGCAGCTCATAATAACCAGAATGTGGTCGATCAATACAAAATCTTTTAGCTCATTTAGAAGCAGATATATTGCAGAATTAGTGATATATCTCCCAATATATTGTTTTTTTTTTTCATTGGATACAAATGAAAGAGCTAAAGTAGAACAAAAAAGTTTATGTTTGCTTTCATTTGATGCATAGTAATTTGTGTATTAAAGAAATAAATCATTTTGACTAATGAGGATTTGATTTGTGATTATTGTTGATTTGATTTGTTATTAATTAATTACCCTTAATTCAAGGGATTTGTTTTGTATTTGAAATAATGTTAAAGCTCTATAAATAGAGCTATGTACTCAAATCATACATCGAGGAAATAATATGTAGTCTATAAAGTTTTAGTGTGTGGATGTAGGCTATATGCCAAATCATCTTAATCTTTATATTTTTCTCTATTTCCTTTATTTCATATTGGATAATACTAGACATTCCAATACTTTTTTCTAAATTTCTTTTCCCAAATGATCTGGTCCATTTAATATATATATATATATATATGAATGTGGAGTCCAGATCATTTGAGAAAGAGAATTTGGAAAAAAGTGTTGTGTAGATGCTCTCCAAACATTTCTAGGAGTGTGTTTGGGATTGCATTTGAGGGTCCTAAAAGTGTTTTTAACATTCAAAAAGCCCATTTGAAGAAAAAATACTCGTTTGGTAAAAAAATTAAAAGCTCTTTTAAGGGTCCAAAAAGCCTAAAAATGGTCAAAATGCACTTTTGGCAAAACCTTAAAAATTGAGCTTTTACCCAAAAAAAATTTTTTGACTTAAAAACTCTATTTTTCAAACGCAATTCTAAATAGGTTTTAAGAAAACATAAATATTGCATGCATATGCATGCTGAATTGCTGAATTGGCACAGAACGAAACAATTAATGCCGACAAGGAGAATATGGGCCCTACAATATTGTATGTTTTTACAAAAACCCATAAAGGTTCCAATTCCAATTCAAAGCCCCAAATCCAACAAATTTTCAACTACAACTAACGGCCATCAAGGATTTGAGGCATAAAAAATAAAAATAAAAAAATTAACTTTTAAGTGTTTTCTTATTGAAAGCTGGAGAAAAATAAACATTAGCAGCAGCATAAGCCATCCTATGTGAGTTTATATTGAAAAACAAGTCCAAACCCTATTAGGATAAAAATGAATCAAAATTGTCGAATCGTGTTTGAACGGACAAAAATCATGTTAAGACAGACCATTGTGATGAAAGTCTGCGGTCGAAGGGCTTCGACCGACTATCAACTAAATGTCTCGAATTATTCTAAATTGTAGCACTTGGTGGAACATATATCAATTATTAAAGTGTTAATTAAATGTTAAAAGGTTGAACACCAAATCAGTCATTGGAGGTCATCTAACAGCCCTCGATGAGTGGTTCGGCAACCCTCAATTGCTGGCCGGTTTCGGGGTGGCTGAAGCACCCTATAGCCAAGGAGTTGCAATCTCCAAAATAACCACCCCTTGACTGCTAAGTCATCCCTTCTTTCTTCTTTTTATTTGTTGTCACCGTCCGTATTGCTCATTTAAAATGAACTGTTCAGATAAAAGGAATTTCTCCTTATGCAAAAAATGAAAAGACCAGCTTGGGATTCATTAGTTTAAATTAAATTACTTTCATGCTGAAAACACATTAGTTGCCGACACAAAGTAGTTCTTTTCCTTTTCTTTTTTTTTGTTGTTTTTGTTTTTTAAATAAGAATTAATTTACTAAAACAAAATTGATATACAAATGAGGGTAATAGTGCATATGAAAAGTAGTATTAATTAAAATCTAGGACAATGGAGTGCCAGGTGACTGTGAGGATGGCTTAAGGAGACTATGTACTTCAAATCTCGGAGTGCCAACTGCCAAGAAGATCAAACGGTTGAAGAAGATGGAAGCTAAGAGATTATAAGACAACACATTGAGAGTTGAGAGACAGATTGAACAGCAGTATAAAACTTTTCCTTGGCTGCTTGAGTTTGAAATCCGAAACAATGATGATGGTGGTGGCAGAGACTGGGAACGAGCCGTAGATGGTGGAGATTGCCGGAGGAGATAGAGGCTGGCGGGCGGTCGGCGACTGCGAGAGGTGGCTGGTGAATGCAGATTCAAAAGGGCCGACAACAGGGCAAACTCCAAAAGGGCCAACGAGCCAAACTTCAAAACGGGCCAACTAGGGCCAAAACATAAAAAAATGGCCGACTTAGGCAAAAATAAAAAGAACAAGAACCCACTTGGGCGGTTATCAGATCGGCGCACCGAACCTGACCGGCGCGTGACGTGTGTGGTGAAGCATGGAGGAGCGTGGTAGGTGGATGTAGCAGAATAATGAGATTATTGGAGAGAACACCCGAAAACATCAATGACATTGAAGGCCACAAGAAAGTGGCTCTGATACCATATTGAAATAATGATTATGCAGAAATAAGCAGAAGCAATATAGAGAAAATAAACACAAAGAACTTACAGGTGGTTTGGTGTTAGACACATATATCTACTACTTGGAATACCCTAAGGGTTACATTGTGCTCATTAACTCTCTATTTGTCTATAATACAAAGAACAAAAAATAATAATAATAATAATAATTGCTATAAATTATTGAGGAGCTACTAGGAAAAATAACAGTCACTTGTACAACTTTGAAACTCGGATTGAGATCTCGTTATTCTAAGGTGTGAAATAGATTTACTGTAAGTTATTCATTTTATATTAATGACCAAAAAATTGCAACATCTTCTTAAAAAATTGTATATGAAAAGCTCACATCTCAGATCAAGGCAGCCTCGCCTTTTGCTCCTCCTCCGTTTCCGTGCTATTGCTGAGCTCTTATCCTGTCAACTTCCTTATCATCCTAAGTAATTTGGCTATCCCAACTAGCCTTTAGGGTGGCTGAATCATCCTCTTTGGCCCCTATGGTGGTTTAGTCAATCCCAACTAGCCTTTCAGCTCCTCATTAACAATTTTCAACTCTATCGTATACTCGGCAACCTTGGAGCCCTTTAGCAACCTTAACCGTTGAACCTTGAACCCCTCAGACACACATCTAGCTGCCTCTACTCCTTCACCTCCTCCTCCTCATCCTCAACGACCATTGAGCCCCTCACCAACAAGGCAAAGAAAGACAAGTTAGAGGTGTACATGTCGTAGTGGCCGTGGAACCTAGGATAGTTGTTGGAGATATTAATGGATTTCAGATCGAAGGCCTCCAAGGAGGTGCAAAACTGGTACGTGAGGTACTTGTTAGTCGTGGATGGGGGACACAAGGAGGAAGAGGGCAAAGAAGGAGGAGACGAATTGGGAGATGGGAAACACGAACATAAAGAGGCAAAGAGGTGAGCAGTAGTGAGAAGAGAACCACCCATGTTGGAGGTGGCCAAACCATCCCACTAGCCAAAGTGGTTGGTTCAACCACACTCAAGGGCTAATTAGGGGTGGCAAGAACTTTCCCCTTTCACCACTAGGGTTAGTTCGCCTAGCCTGCACGATGGGATGATGATAAGGGAGGTAGCGGGATAGGAGTTCGATGGTGGCAAGGAGGTGGCACCGTAGGTAAAGAAGAGGTTGGTTTGATAGCTCCTAAAGACTAGTTAAGGGTGGCAAAACTTCCTCCTTTGGCCACTGAGCGTGGTTTAGTCACCTTGCACGACAAGATGACGATAAAAAAGGTGGAGCTATAGGAGCTCGATGGTGGGCGGAAAAGAAAGCTTTTCAAATATAATTTTTTTTTTTAAATGACATGACAATTTTTGAGTTGTCCATTTAAAATGAACAACTCATATTAGAATTATTGCACCCCATGTAATACCTAAGGTATTGCATGAGATTTCGAGCCTAAAAATTCACTCTTTAACTTGAAAAAGCCAATCGTGTGAAACTTTTCCTTGGCTGCTTTTTATCGTTTCAAAATGAAGTCGGAGGGTCTGTCTGTACTTCTTTTGTGAAAATGTTTGCAATGTCAGTGGAGTTAGTTATGCTTTAGTCGCGTTATTTATTTGTGAATTAGGAATGATTTGACACCACAAGGAGTCATCAGAATTCATGTTTCTTGTTATGATTATGCAGAAATAAGTAGAAGCAATATAGAGAAAATAAACACAAAAAACTTACTGGTGGTTCAGTGTTAGACACCCACATTCATCATCAGGAATACCCTTAAGGGCTACATTGTGATCATTAGCTTTATTTATTTACAATACAATGGTCCCATAAATAGAGAATATATGATTATAATACTCCCATAAATAGAGAATATTTCAATATCAACCTAATTATGGAATATATGGAAAATATATTATATTTTCCGTATATTCTAACATCCCTCCTCAAACCTAAGGTGAAATATTTTTGAACCTTCAGTTTGAAATTCGAAACAATGATGACGGCGGTGACGGAGACCGGGAATGAGCCGTAGATGGTGGAGATTGCCGGAGGATATAGAGGCTGGTGGGCGGCCAGCGACGGCAGGAGGTGGCTAGTGAATGCAGATTCAAAAGGACCGACAACGGGCCAAACTCCAAAAGGGGCCGACAACAGACCAGGACTGACAATAAGCCAGACTTCAAAACGGGCTGACTAGGGCCAAAACATAAAAATGGCTGACTTGGGCAAAAATAAAAAGAAAATGAACCCACTTGGGCGGTTATCAGATCGGTGCATCGAACTTGACCGGTGCGTGGCGCGCGTTGTGATGAATGGAGGAGCGTGGCAGGTGGATGTAGCAAAACAATGAGATTATCAAAGAGAACACCCAAAAACATCAATGAAGTTGAAAGCCACAAGAAAGTGGCTCTGATACCATGTTGAAATAATGATTATGCAAAAATAAGCGGAAACAATATAGAGAAAATAAACACAAAGAACTTACGGGTGGTTCGGTGTTAGAGACCTACATCCACCACTCGGAATGCCCCTAAGGGCTACATTGTGCTCATTAACTCTTTATTTGTCTACAATACAAAGGTCCCATAAATAGAGAATATATGATTACAATCAACGCATAAATAGAGAATATTTCAATATCAACCTAGTTATGGAATATACGGAAAATATATTATATTTTCCGTATATTCTAACATTTCTAAATGAACAAAAAAAAAAAAATTGCTATACATTATTGAGGAGCTACTAGGAAAAATAATAGTCACTCGTACAACTTTGAAATTCAGATTGAGATCTTGTTGTTACAAATATCTACCTAAATTAATAGGCAAATAATTGTATGTTTTACTCGCAAGTGCACGAGGTTAACATAATAGTATAGGATGCAAGTACTAGGTCATTTCCTCGAGGGTTGCTAAATTTTGTCCAAAATAAATTCCAAAAGTAAAACAAAACAAATATTGGTTTTTGATTTGATAATAATAAAAATGTAGGGCTCTGATATCCAACACTAACTATATTTAGATAATATATCAATATGCTAATGTTTTGATCATGTTATGTAAATCTAATGTTTGTCAATCTAAGGGCATGGGTGTATACTTCTTAAGCTATTGATTTCCCTAAGCAACGAGTTAGACATAGGTGTATACTCTAACTCTTTCTTTCTTAAAGGATTTAGCATAGGTATATACTAAGTTGTTCTTTAAGAAAGCATATATTCTGTAGAAATCGACAAACACATGAGGCCTAGGGCATGGGTGTATACTCCCGGTTCCCCATGTTGATTAATCCAAGAACCCGGTGTGGATTTATTTTGTTACTCTTATTAAACTCAAGACTTGATTATCCAAATTTGTTTAACTAACTAGTCCATACCACATGCATATGTTGATCAGGCACACACATATGAGGAATTCATGAAAACAGGAATTAATCAAGTTAAATATCATAACATGATCATCACAAGGGCGCCAATATTGAATATTAACTAAACATAACTAGGGCTTTAATCTAACCATACTAAATAAATTAGTTACATATAAGTTTGATGTTAAATATCTTCATAAAATAAAATAAAATAAAGGAAAAGAATAAACCCGAAACTTGAACTTGAAAAGCTTCAATTCTTCTCCTTGGAAGTATATCTATTCTAGAGGCTTAAGGGTCTATTTATAAGCCTTAGGAATACTTTAGAAACCCTAAAAATCGTAGGGTTTGAGTCCTAGTTCGCACTAAGTTACAAAACCCTTACAGTTGCACTTTCCATAACAAGGCTGGTGGCTGACTTGGCCATCACGCATAGGTGTGCTCGATCGCAGCTCATGTGCGATCGATCACAGGTCTGCGATCGATCCTTTTTATGCTGGAGCTTGATCACAAGTGCCTTGTGCGTTGTGGTCCTCGCCTGTAGTGCACTCGATCGCAGCTCCCCTGCAATTGATCACACTACTAGAGCCTTCCAATTTCCAAAATAGCTCTTTTTAAGTGCAAAACTTCTGAGATTACTTCTTTTTCTTCCAATGACCTACAAAATCAAGGAAAACACAATAAAGAGCTAAAATGACATAAATTAATTAAAGCTAAATGATTAAAACATGTAAGTTAAAGACTAAAAATATGAATATTTTAGCACTTAATACACTCCCAAACTTACATATTGCTAGTCCCTTAGCAATACAAAACTAATAACTAAATAGAAAAACAGAAAACAAAAAGATAAATCCATCTTTCGTAGGATGTACGATTGCATTTAGCGTATGCAACAAGCCTTTTAAACCTCTAGGAATTTCCTATGGGACGAGTAAAGTCTCATGAGGGTTTTCCAGAAATGTTACCCACAAACATCATACATAGTTCATGTTATTTCAAAAATTAAAGTATCACTTCAAGATCATGATTTTCATTCATTAAGAAACTTAAAAAGATGAACTCCGTCTTCACAATGAATTGGAATCTCAAAGTGCAATTACTTACAAAGGACATGCTAAAACATCACAAGTTTGAAAACAGTGTAAGGTGAACTAGCACAAAATTATAAGGCTTCCAAATCTTTCCAATGTGTAATATCTCCATCTCTCGAAATTCACTGAAATCCCTATGAGAATGAATAACAATGGCATATTTCTTTTCTTCTTTTCTCTTTTTTCTTCTTTAGTCAGGTTGTGCAATGTTTGGTTCCCATAGGCTTTCTAATTGATCCACGTAGCGAGTCTTAAGTCATTGACTCTCAAACCAGATGGTTTTAGGGCATTAGCTGTAGAGACACTCCTAAGGACCTATTAACTCGAGTCAAAAAGGCTACAAAGCCAAACTAACCATGACATAATCAAATAAAAAAATTTCACCTTTTGACATGAACACTCAATGCTTTAAGGCAAGAGGTCCAGTTACTCAGTGAAAAGCTTATCAATGATCGTTTATTTATATACTTCTTTTTTTTTTCTTTTTCTTTTTTTGAATATATATGCCAAAGTGTCCATCTAATAAGTCATCCAATTCACCCAAGATACAAAAACACACATATTAGATCTCATGTCATACTTCACAAATTATATGCTAATGTGCTTGTGTGATCAGATCAAACATGTGATTTTTCAACTGTCCTAAACAAGTAACTGATAAGTGCCAAATATTGCATATTTGGACCCCTTTATTTACATTAGTTAATCCTTTAGTTGTGTCGTTATTTAATATTTTGTGTTAGTTTTGTGTTTTTAGTATTTTGTAGTTCATTGAAGAAAAACTACAGCTTTAAAGGAAAAAATGCAAAGTTTAGAAGAAAGAATACTTTGAGAAGACATAGATGATGTGGTTAAGTCTAACCAAATCCAAGAAATAGGTTAAATTAGATTAAATTGGATAAAAGATCAGATTTGATAAGATTTCGGATCGGGTTCAAATTTAGATTCTGCACACATCTCAGTATTTTGATCGTAACTTTCTTCTCAAATATCGGATTGAAGTGATTCAAACGGCATTGGAAAGCTAACTCAAAATACTACAATTTGTTATGAAATAATATTTTCCTAATTCGGACGGTTTCTATGCCAAAATCGTCCCGTAATTAAAGAACATAAATCTAGACGAATCCTATTCCGATTTCAGACTTCTATTTTAACTGGGAGACAGACCTCCGAATTATTTAGGTTTACTTGGGCTTCTAGGACTTTCCTAAGCCTATAAATAGACTTCTTTGCATTCAAGAAAAGATACACAATCCTAGAGAGCAAAATTCTACAGTTTTTCTCTTTTTAGTTTAGGTTTTCTTTAGTTTAGGTTTTATTTTTATGTGGAGCTAAATTCCCAACTAAGGTTGGGGATGAAGCCTCACCGATGAAGAACAACATCACTTTTATGTAAGTTTTTATTATTCTGATTTTATTGGGTTTTATATTTCAATTGTTTTACTTCTAATCAATTGTATGGAGTGATTCTTGGATATCTCTTGTGATTCAAGGATACATGTGATGATTTGAGATAATTTCATATGATTGATTGCTTGGCTTTTAACTCATAAAAATTGGATATCCCTTGTGATTTGTTCTATGGATACATCTGGTGTTTCAATTGAATTTGGATTCCTTTTGTGATTTGGTCAATGAATGGATACATGGGATGGTTTTGATTAATTCTTTGAAGCATAGTAAAACATATCTATGATTTAATTTGTGAGAACTTCGGATTAATATTGATGAACATAAAGTATGTTGTTATAATTTGGTGAGTGTGAATTCCCAAACCTTAGTACCTTTATCCTTAGATTTACTTATTTTATTTAGTTTATGTTTATCCTTTAATTTTCAAAACTCAAAAATCAAAACCCTTTTGGAACTAGATTAGGATTTAATTAGTTTAGATATAAATTGCTATTTCAAAAATACAATTATATATGGGATCGACCTCGCATTTACAATCCATTAAACTACAATTGATTCGTGCACTTACGAGTTAAATAAATTTGCACAACAGTAACCAAACTAACAGATTCTCTCATCAAATCATGTGTTCAAAATTTTAAGCCCACTGATGAATTCGAGCCACAATTCTTTCAGATTAACTTAAAAAATTTTAGGCGAACATGAACATGCATAATTTTTTTTTTTTTTTTTTTTCAAACAAACAAACAAAACAAATAACATGAAATTTGGGATAAAGTGTGTGTAAATAACACGTGTTCCCATACCCTTAAACTTAAATGACACATTGTCCCCAATGTGTCTAAATTAAGGAAAGAGTATACCCGGGAGATGGACGACATGTCTTGGAAAGTATGGCTCATAGCACACCCCCAAACTTAAATTAAAGTACACTTGTCCCTGCAAAATAAGAAAACACAAAAACAAGTAAAAGGAAACAAAACTAATAATAAATCAAAAAGTAAAATGAAACACACAAAAATAAAATAACATGATAAACTATGGGGTGCCTCCCATGAGCGCTAAGTTTAACGTCTTCAGCTAGACGATGGTCCCTACTCAATGTTGCCCAGAAGATGATGCTCCAAATGGTGGTGGCAAATGGCTTAGAATGGATTGCATCAATTCTCCTATGGCAGCTAGTCTTTTATCCATCAAGACTTTGTCCTCCCGAGCCTCTCTTCTCTGATCAGCCAACTCTCTCTGAAGGCCGACCATTTCTTCACTGAGTGAGCAATACTGTGCTGCTCGAAAAATGATTGGGGCCTCCGCCTCTGCTGCGACTGGCTCAGCTGCGGGTTCATCTTTTGCCATCGGCTTGGCCTCATTCTCTTCGACGCCAACTGCTGGTGCTGGAGGTACCTGGGGCATATAGGAGAAGCTCTTGTTCCATTGGTGAATGCCAAACAGGGGAGTAGTGGTAATTGGCTCATCAGCCGTGGTGCCCTTGATGCCTTTCTTCCGAAGGATATAAGTGATTAAATATAGGAAAGGCAACCCCCATGAGTCTGTGGACTCAGCTCCTCGAATGTGCACTACATTCCAAAATTTGTGAATTTGGTTCCATATGATATCAGGAATGGAACACCAGGTATCTTTATGGAAGGCATAGAGTGTCTGGAGAATTGGGTCCTGCCTTTGAGTTTTGTGCCCCAAGGAAAAAGCATTGCGGTATAATATTGAGTCCACAAACCAAAGCTGTGGAGGTAGCTTGGACCGGCTATCGGCATTATGATGGGCGACGGCATATTGCCCTTGCCACATGTCCTCAATGATTTCTGCCACATAGAATCTGGGTGGTTGCTCGACAAGTTGTGCTGCTTCTGGAGGGTGCTCATCAGTGCATTGGAGTGCAGCGGTAATGTCAGCTCTTGTTACGTCAACAGCTCGGCCCTGCACTGTGGAAGAGAGGGCAGCCAGCCTATTGCAATCGTGGGACAGGTGGGCATAGAATTCAATCACCAATCTTCTGTAAGCAGTTGAGGTGATCGGATTGAAAAGCTTCTTAAGTCCTCGATGCTTGAACTCGGTGACCGCCCATTGTGTTGCCTCAAGGTTTCGAAAATCTTCTCTTATGACAAAAGTTGTCTCAAACAGCAACTCCCACTCCTCAAAAGTGGGCTGGGGAGAAGTCACTTAGGCTTCGGATCCCCAGGAGGACGAAGCTCAAGTTCTTGGCATGATGAACTTGATTGGGACTTTTGTCGAACACCTGATATGCACTGTGATGACCAAGGTTGCTAAGGCACGACAACAACTGCCCAAAACCTCCTGCAAAACAATAAAACCAAACACAGAGAGGCAATGTGGGTGGATGAACACCCACAATTGCAAAAAATGATGAAAAATGATGAAAAAATGGAGAGTGGGTCTAAGGGGATTTGGGGTTTTGAAGGTTGATGGTGTGATAATGGTGGTGGCCATAGGTGGGCACATGCAGGTGCAAATGCGGTGCAGTGGTGATTGTTCAAGGCCGGTGGAAGTGAGGAAAAGTGGTGGTGTGCCGGTGGAGGTGGAGTGGCTGTGAGGGGGTGTGGTGAGGTGTGTACAGTGTAGGGGAAAATGAAGTGAAAGTGGGGAAACAGTGACCTAAAATAGGTCATGTGGCCTGCTGTCCGAGTGCGCTTGATCGTATGCATGGTGTGCTCGATCGCACTCGTGCACACTGCAAAAAAATAATTTTTTCCTCACTGGAGTTTTCTGACGTGGCGTTTCTGACGCGCATTGATTGTCAGAAACATAGGTGTCAGAAAAAAAAAATTTCCTGACATGCCAGAAGGTAGAACGTCAGACTTTTCTGACATTCTACTGTCTCACATGTCAAAAAAATTTCTGACGTGGCATCTCTGCCACGTCAGAAATTTTCTAACGTGGTAGTTCTGACGCGCGTCAGAAAATTGAAAAATTAAATAAAAAATTTGGGGAAACTTCACTTACCCCCCCATACTTTCGCGCTTTTTGCAGACACCCCCCATTGTTCAAAAACTCTCACTTACATGTATCAAAGTTTGAGTTTCGTTCACTTTGGCCCTTCCGTTAGGATTTTCTGTGAAATCCTAATGGAAGGGGTTGCATGTGCCGCGCACGTGGGAAAAAATTACTCAAAGCCCCGTTTTACCCCAGATACCACCATGTGTACACCCTTAGGGTTTGTTCTAGGAAATCATGAAAACTCCAAAATTGAAAAAGGATTTGGATAGCCGTCTTTGTGAAGAACACAAGCCGACGACCACTGATCTTCGTCAATCCACCCAGTGAGTGTAAATCGCGATTCCACCCTGATTTAAATCGCGATTCCACCCAGTGCCTGTCTCGTGTAGTTGCGTTGGGAGATTTGTCCGTGAGCCATCTTCTTCGTCACTGCCATCTTTTCCAGGTATAGTCCCTTTTGTCAAATGATTTTGGTTGTTTTATTTATATGTATGCCGAGTCATCGACCATTGTGGTCCCCTTTGTCCGTTTGCCATGTTTCACATTGTGGTCCCCTTTATTGTCGAATGTTATCTATTTGTGGGTCATATGGTTTTATTGTCAAAAGTCTGTCAAATAAAAAACGATTTGTGTACTAGTAGGTTATATAAAGCGGGTGTCCACTTTCTTTGGTCGAATTGATGCTAGCAAAATGTTGGGGATTTTTCCATTTTTTAATTGGCTACCGTCGGTTGAAGAAACTTGATTGTCTATTAGGGTTTGCCTTAGCAAAAAAGTCACTGCAAAAAGTCACTTCATATTTAGGGTTTAGCAATAATTAAGTCCATAGTTAGAGTTAAATTCTCACTGTTTGATTGTTGTTGTTCACTGCATATTTAAGGTTTTGCAATAATTAAGTCCATACCTATAATATTCTGGATGCTTTAGCCAAAAGTGACTGCATACTTATGGTTTAGCAATAATAGTATGCATGCTTAATGGTTTATTTCTCACTGTTTGATTGTTGTTTAGGGTTTGTTTGTTTAATTCTTTTTTGGAATATTCTGCATGCTTTAGTTAAAGCTCACTCACTGCATACTTAGGGTTTAGCAATAATAGTATGCATACTTAATGGTTTATTTCTCACTATTTGATTGCTGTTTAGGGTTTGTTTGTTTAATTCTTATTTGAAATATTCTGCATGCTTTAGCTAAAGCTCACTCACTGCGTACTTAGGGTTTAGCAATAATAGTATGCATACTTAATGGTTTTTTCTAACTGTTTGATTGCTGTTTAGGGTTTGTTTGTTTAATTCTTTTTGGAATATTATGCATGCTTTAGCTAAAGCTCACTCACTGCGTACTTAGGGTTTAGCAATAATAGTATGCATACTTAATGGTTTTTTTTCTAACTGTTTCATTGATGTTTAGGGTTTGTTTGTTTAATTCTTTTTTGGAATATTCTGTATGCTTTAGCTAAAGCTCACTCACTGGGTACTTAGGGTTTAGCAATAATAGTATGCATACTTAATGGTTTTTTTCTAACTGTTTGATTGCTGTTTAGGGTTTGTCTGTTTAATTCTTTTTTGAAATATTCTGCATGCTTTAGCTAAAGCTCACTCACTGCGTACTTAGGGTTTAGCAATAATAGTATGCATACTTAATGGTTTTTTTCTAACTGTTTGATAGCTGTTTAGGGTTTAGGGTTTGTTTGTTTAATGCTTTGTTGGAATACTTTGCATGCTTTAGCCAAATCTCACTGTGACGACCCTCTTGATTGAAACGAGACTAATTTTTTTTTTTTTTTAAACATACCCACAACGCAGATTGTCACAGTGGCATGGCGATACCGTAGTATGCCATGAACCCGTGCATTAACCAGTTTGACAATATCATATGCCACACAGAGCTATATGCAACATCAATAATTCATCAGAGTTTATATACTTGCAGCAGAATATAAATAACTTAAGATATAATATAACACATCAGAGCTAATTAATACATCTAAGTGATTAAAGCTTACATACAAAAGAATGGCTATACAAAAGTGTCACATACGACACGAGCCATATACAGAATAACAATGTCTAAGCATATACATGTAAGCTCTACAAAAAGGGGCTATTATCTAGTCCAACAAAATAACATTTGATGCAACTATGCTTCAAACGTTGTAGTAACCCAAATACATAGCTACTGGGTCATCCTCAATAATCCCCGCACCTGCATCAACATTAACCACATCGCCTGCACCACGGGGATCAACACCACCCATGATGCAGGCGGATTTGTGAGCCCGCCGTCTCCATGAAATAGAGACGCTCAGTAGTATAGAAATTACTAGGCTTTCCAAATAACCATTATTTGAAAATATACTTACAATTTAATTAGCTTAACAATAAAACATATTGATAGTCATCATTATCATAAAATCATATGCTATGCATGCTCATGCAACATCATCTTTTCATATCATCCATACATATACATATATAACATCATCTCCTCATAACATCCGCCATGCATATATACATAACATAACATCATCTCCTCATAACATTCGCCTTGCATATATACATCACATAACATCATCTCCTCATAACATTCGTCATGCATATATACATAATATAACATCATCTCCTCATAACATCCGACATGCATGTGTACATAATATAACATCATCTCCTCATAACATCCACCATACATATATACATAATATAACATCATCTCCTCATAACATCCACCATACATATATACATAATATAACATCATCTCCTCATAACATCATCTTATCGCATAAGCTCATAAAAGCTCATAGAAACCTTTCATCAAATATTTCATGAAACATTATTAAATTGGCAAATGCATCACAAAACACATTTTAAACCTTAAAATATAGTATCTTTTGCCCAGTAAGTAAAATACTTACCTTGTTTAGTTGAGTACCCTCTAGTGAACTCTTGACTCAACCGCGATACACCTAAGCATTTACAACATAAACACATAATTAAGCTCTATTCTTAGCTTAACAACTCATACTCTATATAAAGATACTTGAGCACCACAAGTATCACATTCTATAGGTCATCCCAAATCTA
>NC_081547.1:20294931-20325186 GCF_901000735.1 Corylus avellana
CCTTCGGTGAACTCTTGACTCAACCGCGATACACCTAAGCATTTACAACATAAACACATAATTAAGCTCTATTCTTAGCTTAACAACTCATACTCTATATAAAGATACTTGAGCACCACAAGTATCACATTCTATAGGTCATCCCAAATCTATTCAACTAAAGCCCTTAAAATCCTCTACTTACATTTAATACATATATATACGCTAATGCATTAATTATCTAATAACTTAGTTACATTGAACTATGATTCTACATCGTAATATGTTAAATCACTAAATCTTGAGGCATATACATACACTCTAGGTTAAGCATTACACTTAATCCTATAATTATCAATTTTCATGGAACCCATGGAAATCTAGGATTAATTAACACTTTAAATATAATTAACCCATTCAAACAACATTCTTAGTGTTCACACACCTAAAACCCCAAATTAATACAATCTATATAAAATTAGGGTTTATGCCCATATTTTACCAATAAGTAAAATTAGAGTTTCAACCCATAAATTAAATAACCCAAAACTTGAATAATGCATAGCAATCTACTACATATACAAGCCCCACATTAATTTTATGAATTAGGTTTTCTTATCAAATTTCTCCAATTTTCGAGCCTAATTAAAAATCCTCCAAATCATTGTGATTTCAAGCTTGGAATCCAATGGGTAGAACAAAACCTTAAAGAGAAACTAAAGATTTTAATAATATAACAAAATCCCCAAAATTCCTCTCAACAACCCTAATTTTCGGACCCAAATCAAAGCCTCACAAATCTACACAATTTCTAGCTTCTAATCTCATGGGTAACACGAAAATTACAAGGAAAGACTAAAGATTTTACCTCTCAAGCACCCCTAGCCGAAACCCCCTTCAAATTCGTCACTTTCCTTTTCTTTTCTTTTTCTTCTTTCTTCTTCTTTCTCTTTCTTTCTCCCAACCAGCAGTACCCCTCTCTCTCTCTCTCTCTCTCTCTCTCAATCTGCAGCTTTTTCTCTCCCAATCTAGGTCATGTGTGTGGGTTTGTGGAAGGAGAAAGAGTGAGGGAAAATGGAAAAAATGGGGGCTGCTGTGTGTGTGCGTGAATGAGGGGTGAGGGAGAAAGAAAGAAAGGAGGAAAGAAGGAAAAGATGGGGGGAAAAATGGGCTGCTGCAGGGGGCCCACCAAAAAAAACTTATATTATTATTATTTTTTGCATTTTTCTTTTAAAACCAAGAAGATAAGGTATCTCCAATGGCCAATGAAAATTTGACATGTGGCATAGGATAAGATTCTATTTCTATTTTAATGCCCCAGCTATTTAGAATTGCAAGATTTACCCCTACTATTTATTTCAACTACAATTTACTCATACATATAATTATTTACCACACTAGGAATTATTATCCTAATACCGTTAATCCCATTTTATTATATCTATTATTCTAAATCATCACATGTTTTATCTCATTAATTAATTTAGATTACTATGAAATTATTAATAACAAACTTAATAATTATCTTGGGCATTACACTCACTGCATACTTAGGGTCACTCAATGTTGTATTTTGTTGCATCCTTTTTTCTGTTCTGTAAATATTTGTTGCATTTTGTTTAATGCTTTTTGCATCCTGTCTCAATGTGGCAGGCCGCATAATGGCTAGTGACATATTGCTGTTTGAGGTCCATTACAATGGTTCTTTCAATAGGGCAAATAGGTGTACGTATGTGGGTGGGTTTGTTCATAATCATTCGGTTTATGATGTACATAAGATGTCTTTCTTAGATATCGAGGAAATATGTAAGGATTATGGGTATAGGTCTGGTGACCTCATTCACTACAAGATACCTGATAGGTCTTTAGATGAAGGATTAAGGCTGATATCATCTGATCATGATGTAAATGAAATGGTTTCACACCATTTAGGGCTTGGGCTAGCTGAGTTGTATTTGGTTTCGTTTGATGCTGTTGATGTAAATGTGGTAAATGACAATGTAGAAGAGGATGAAGAATATGAGAGGACTGTTGTATACAAGAAGGATGCTTTCTGGGATGAGGTTCTTAGTGTAGATACTGATGCTGATGACTCAGATGGGGAGGAACATGTAGAGTCAGAAAGGGTGGGGGGTTCGGGTGTTGTTGATGATGAAGCAGGGTTTAGGGGTGAGGTAAATGGGGGTGAGGAAGAGGATGGTGAGGAAGCTGGGGATGGACATGTCGAAGAAATAGGGGAGGATGATGATGAAGATGATAGTGAAGATTTTTGTCCTAGTGACATACTTAGGTCGTCTGCTCCCAGTGATAGTGACAATGAAGAAACATCAAGTCGTCGTGATGTCACCAAAAGAATTCCATTTACCAAAGAAGAGATGCAAAATCCAATGTTGCAAATAGGTCATGTGTTTGGTGATGCGGTGCAGTTTAGAAAAGCGGTGAAGCAAGCAAATATTTTGAAGGGCAAGGACTTAGAGTTCCCAATAAATGAAACCAAAAAGGTTATAGCTCGTTGTAAAGACAAGAAATGTAAGTACAGGGTTTATGGGAAGAAGTTAAGAGATGAGTCCACATTTCTGTTGGTGTCAATGTATCCAAGACACTCATGCACTAGAAGATACAAGAATCACATGATTAATTCAGCTTGGATAGTTGAATGGTGCATGGACTCATTTAGAAACTAGCCAAACCCTTCCTATAGACGTTTTGCAGAAGCAGGTCAAAGCTAAGTGGAATGTAGATGCCCATGTTAGCTCATTGTATAGGGCAAGGAAGAAGGCGTAACAAAAAATTTATGGGATGTTGGATGAGCAATACGATCGGTTATGGGACTACTGTGCAATGGTTAGGAAGACCAATGTGGGCAGCTATTTAATTCTTATGGTTGAGAGACCAATGCTCGAGGTCCCATGTAGGTTTCAGAGGTTATATGTATCGTTCGCAGCAATGAAGCCAGGTTTCTTACAAAGGTGTAGACCTGTGATAGGTGTAGATGCATGCTTCCTGAAGAGTAGGTACAAGGGCCAGTTAATGGCTGCTGTTGGGAGGGATGCGAACAATAGTATGTATCCACTGTCCATTGCGATTGTAGAAGCAGAGACTAAGGACAGTTGGACTTGGTTCTTGAAGGCACTTCTATCTGATCTTGGCCCAGCACCAGCACAAGGGTGGACTTTTATATCTGATCGACAAAAGGTAAACATACTTGTGTGCATAATGTCTAACATTTAACTTACTTGTATGAATAATGTCTGACATATTTTATCTTACCATATATGCAGGGCCTAGTACCAAGCCTCGAACAGGTTTGTCCCATAGCTGAGCACCGTATATGTGTGAGACACCTGTATGCCAATTTCAGAAGTGCCAGTCACAAGGGGATATTGCTAAAGGACATGCTTTGGACTGCTGCATCATCTTATACCCAGACAGATTTCCATTATGCGATGAAAAAGATGAAGAAAGTAAGTGAGCTTGCTTATGATTACTTGGCAAAGATTGATCCCAGTACTTGTTGTAGGGGATGGTTCAACACCATGGCCAAGTCTGACCTGGTACACAAAAACTGTGCTAAGTGTTTCAACTCATGAATCTTGAAGTACCGTCAATTGACAATGCTGTCAATGTTGGAAGGGATTAGGAATAAATTAATGAGGAGGTATGTAAGGAAAAGAGAGTTGATTGCTGCAATAGAGGAGGGTAGTTTAGGGCCAAAAATAATGGCCAAGTTGGAGAAGGAAGAGGATGGTGCCAGCCATGTGACATTATTTTTACAAAAATATGTAGGTTGTTCATACTACTCCCCAACCACATGCACAACCAACTGCTCCAACTCAGCTTCACACATCCCAAACTCGTGCCCCAACTGAACTTCGTAATAGCCAATCCAATGTAAGCCTTATTATTTAGTGTATGTGCTGATTTTGAATTTATTAAAGGTGTTAATAAAGACTTTGTTGTGTCTGATTTTGAATTTATTATCTAATATATTATTTTCTTTAAAATCTACAGCTGGATCCTGCAGTTAGAACCAGGAGGAGATTGTTGGGGTTAGCCACAAGATCAAGAGCTGCTGGTGATTTGAGGGTAGACGCTGGTAGTGTTAGGGACCCTAATCGCAAGGGCAAGCTGGTGATCGATATCACGGGTGAGCCTACTGGACCACCAAAAATTCCAGGAGATGGACCACTATGTGCTTGGGGACTTACACGGGTAAGTGGTATTACCTTTAGGGTTCCCCCCCCCCCCCCTGATTTTGACATATCCAACTCCCAAGTGGCCCCAAGTGAAACAATTCCACCTAGAGGTACACAAAAAATATGGCAACCATGAATGTTTCTGAGTTGGATGTAGGTTGTGAGTTAATGAATGTAATTATTTTGTGACATGATGCCAGACAGATGTAATTCTAATATTTTGTCTTCACAATATTAGCCAATGTGGTAGCTTTCTAATATTATTAATGTATGTTATGTAATTATTTTGTGACATGAAGACAGGTTAATGAATGTTATGTAATTATTTTGTGACATGCATATAGGTTGTAATATTTGGTGTTCATGTTGTTTGCCAATGTGGTGGATTCTTTTATAGTAATTATTTTGGATGTTAACATTTTACAAAACAATTTTATAAGTATTACACTATTTTACAAGTGTTACACAATATAGTAGGTCAATTTTTTTTCTTACACAACAACAGTAGGTAAATTACTTGTATCGCACAAAATAATACTATGTAAATTACTTGTCTCACACAAAAAAAGTCGACAACAACACAACAAAATACATTACATCATAGGGTTTGCATTACACATTTCATTACATGATCAGGGCAACATCAACTTTGAGGAATATCTATTAGACACGGGATAAAACATCAATACAGCAAGAATGATAAATGAACATGCTAAGGCAAACCGGTACTTCATCTCTTTTGCATGAAATTTGTTCTTCTGGGCTTGTAATTGCATTTCAAAATTAACAGATGCAACCTCCATTTTGGCCTTATATTCAGCAACTTCAATCTTGCATTTCAAAATTTCATTCGAGATTGTTGTTCCAAGCTGCGCACGTTCAGTCTTCAAATTCTCATGCCACTCAAACAGTTTTGAAAACACTCGCTTACCATGTTGACAAATATCCATATCTACCCATTTGAAAACCCACATCCACGGTTGTCAGCATTCTACACAATCAGATCAACAAAAAATAAGATCTCTCACACAACTATTATGTACCATAAGCCACCAACACTATTTCTGGACAAAAATAGTGTATCTAACGTCAACCAAAAATGCTTCATTCTAAATCCTTCCTAGAGTTTCAAAATGAATCAAAATATATCACAACCAATTTCATGAACAAACTAAACCTTAAACCATACTCAGCTAGCTTGAATCAAAATATATCACAACCAATTTCATGAATCAAATACCCAGCCAATCAAAAAAATTTCAGCAAATTCCCAGCTCAAATACCCAGCGAAGTAAAAAAATTTCAGCAAATACCCAGCTCATTTACCCAGCCAACCAAAAAAATTTCAGCAAATACCCAGCTCATTTACTCGGCCAACCAAAAAAATTTCAGCAAATACCCAGCTCATTTATCCAGCCAACCAAAAAAATTTCACCAAATTACCAGCTCATTTACCCTAAACCAAAAAAAATTCAGCAACAACCCAGCCAACCAAAAAAATTGCAGCAAATCCCTAGCTCAAATACCCAGCGAAGCAAAAAAATCTCACCAATTTCATGAATCAAATACCCAGCCAAGCAAAAAAATTCCACCAAATTCCGCTCAAATACCCAGCCAACCAAACCAAACAAATTTCAGCAAAACACTCTGCTCACATTTTCAACTAAGCAAAAAAATTGCACCAAATACACAGCTAAAAACTGTAACCATCCCCAACCGAATAAAAATGCCAAAATAAATCTTACCACGTAATTTGCACATGTATAAAACTTTTTACCGAAATTCGGTAGTGTGAATGCTGTTAAGATGCGTGATCTCCTCCCACATTTGCACATTGGATTGTTGGTTCCTATTCCTGTGTCGATCTCTTCACTGACTTCACTCTTGGCTCGATCCATAATGGGTATCAAATGGGTATAACCAAGCAGAATGATGAAATGGTCAGCACAAAGAAGAAGAACAAGAAACGCGAGCCTGCTCGAAGAAGAAGAAAAATGTGGAACAAAAGTGGAACGAAAAAAGAAGAAGATTTTGATTTAAATGGTGTAGAAACAGGGAAATAAAGAAGAGACTTCAGGGGTAAAACGGGGCTTTGAGTAATTTTTTCCCATGTGCGCGGCACGTGCAACCCCTTCCGTTAGGACTTCACAGAAAATCCTAACGGAAGGGCCAAAGTGAACGAAACTCAAACTTTGATACATGTAAGTGAGAGTTTTTGAACAATGGGGGGTGTCTACAAAAAGCGCGAAAGTATTGGGGGAAAGTGAAGTTTCCCCTAAAAAAAATTTCTAAATTTTTTTTTTCAATTAAAAAATTTATTAATTTAAATTAATTTTCAATTAAATTTTTTTTTTTTTTTTTTGGAATTCCTCTGCACAACAGCTCCCTCACGCTACCGTGCAAACCTGCGTTTCTCGATCTGCACCATGAAACACATTTCTATGATGCAGAGATCTCAATTTTCTCTCTCTCTCTCTCTTCTTTTCTCCAGCTCTCACTTTTCTCTCTCTCTCTTCTAATCTTCTTATCTTCTCCTCTTCCTCTTCTTCTTCTCTTGTCCCTTTCTTTTTTTTCTGCAGCTTCTCTTCTTCTTCTCTTCTCCTTTTCTTTTTCTTCTCCTTCTTTTGCTTTCTTCAATCTGCCGTGGAGAGAAGGGAGATTGAGAGAGAAGAGAGAGAGAGAGAGTGGGAAAAAAAATGAGGGAAGAATAAAAAGAGGAAAAAAGTTGAGGGAAAATAAGAAGAGAGAAAAATTTCAAAATTCCGGCCTTTTTTTTTTTTTTGTGTATATTGCTGCGTCGAGGAATTTCGGCAGCCGGTTGGCGCTTGAAGCTACTGGGTTAGAGATTCAGAATTTTACGTGGCGCCATTGACGCGTTCGAGGCATACGGTGGCGTCAGAAAATATTTTCTAACGTGGCATTTTTTGCCACGTCAAAAAATGCTGACGCGGCAAAAATCATGTATTGCCACGTCAGAAAATAGCAATTTTTTTTTGTAGTGGCAGTAGTGTGCATATGTGGGTGATGTGTGCTCGAGCGCGCACAAGGTGCGCTCGATCGCACTAACAGATTGTACAAAGCCAAAAATTGATCACAGCGTTCAATCGCATACAGGTTGCAATCGATCGTAGTAATCGAATGTGAATTATTATTTTTTTTTTAAAACGCAAAATGTATAACAACACAAAAGATAAGTGAGAACACTACGAGTATGTCAGAAAAGTATGGAAATTGACATGATGGGAAACAAAGATGGCAAAGTGTACTGCCTTCAATGGCCTCAGTACCACTGTTCTAAGTAGATGCGCTTGAGCTCCTGAACCGCTCAATCGCTTCTACTTGTAGCTGTAGTGCTACTAGTGTGAAGAGCTGCACTTGAGCTCCACAGAATGTGGCTCAAGTGCCCTTGGTGGTGCACGGACAAGACTTTCTTTATAGGTCAACAATTTCAGTCCCCCATAGGACTCCTTCTTGACACGCTTTATGTGCTGATAGTCCTTGGGTCTTTTCTTGTAGAGCTTGGTGTCCTCATTTGTTTCATACCTCAATTTGTCCCATTCATCCAGCTACAGCTTTCTCTTGGCACTTGAATATGGTGGGAAGGTTTTAAGGGGGTGTTTTGCTCCACTGATGTCTTCAGTAACATCTGCATAGACTGACCCAATGTCTTGCCTTGTGAACTTGTGAGTGAGGGAGGTCTTTATTGGATCTTTCTGTGGGTCCTGCAAAATTGGCTTACTAACACCTTGGATCATATAAACATCAAAACATTTAAAATCATCTTAAGGTAATTGCATTGTATCAAATATTTTGAACTCTATTGTCTCACTATTCACCTTCATACTTACAGTACCCTTCTTCACACCTATTGTAGTATCAGCAGTTCTCATAAAGGGTCTTCCTAAGATGATAGGCAAAGGTGATGGCATAGGGGATTCTTCCACATCCAACACAATGAAATCAGCAGGTAAAATAAATGTACCTACCTTTACCAACACATTCTCAAGTATACATCTTGGTCTTTTGATGCTTGTGTCTGCCAATTGCAAGGTAATAGAGGTTGGTTAAAGATCCCCCAAATCCAGTTTTTCATATACCGTGTAAGGTAGTAAATTGACCCCTGCTCCTAGATCCAGTAATGCATGCTCAAAAAGATGATCCCCTAACTTGCAAGGAATGATAAAACTACCTGGATCTGTTAGCTTTGGTGGTAATTTTCTTAACAAAACTACACTTACCTCCTCTGTTAGGGCCACTGTCTCATGCTCCTGAAACTTCATTTTGTTAGTGCAACAATCCTTTAAAAATTTAGCATATGAAGGAATCTATTTAATTGCATCTAATAAAGGAATGTTGATTTCTACTTTCCTCAAGGTCTCAAAAATATCCATAAGTTGCTTTTCTTTCTTTGGTTTGACTAACCTTTGAGGGAAGGGTGGTGCATTTACCTTCTCTATTTTGTTTACCTTGGAAGTTGATGCTTCATCTGGAGATGCTTGAGGTGGCTCTTCAGTTCCTATGACCTTGATATTTCAGAGAACTGTGACTGCTTTCAGCTGCTGATGACCCCTTGGATTGGGTATTGTTTGGGCTGGAAATTCTCCATGCTTTCTCTCATTCAGCTTTTTTGCCATTTGCCCCAATTGCACTTCCAGTCTTTGGATGGCTTGATCAGTTCTTTGGAACGCTTGATCTGCCCTTGTATTGAATTGTATCTGATCAGTCATAAATTGCTGTTGTGTAGTCACCAAGGTGTGTATCATATTCTCCAGTTGGTTCAACTTTTACTCTTGAGTTGGTTGGCTTGCTTGTTGGGAACCCTTCTGCTGTCCTTGATTGTTACTCCATGAGAAATTGGGATGGTTGCACCATCCTAGATTGTAGGTGTTCGAGTACGGATTGTTCTTGTGGGGATAATTGTTTTGTCCCACATAATTCACCTCTTCTTGCTCTGCAAATGGAGATAAAGGACATGTCTCAGTAGTGTGATCTAAATGGGAACATATAGCACATACCTGGACTTGTGTGTCCTGTTGAAGGGGTGAAATTTTCTAGCAGTCATGGCTTTGACAATCATATCTAACTTCTTTTCCACAGCAATCATCTGATTTGGAGATCCCCCATTGAAGTTCACTTCATACATGCCTTTGCTTTTTACTCCTCACCTTCCTCTAGAGCAGAATTGTCGGGAATGCTCACTTAACGTTTCAGAAAGCTCCACTGCTTCCTCACTACTCTTTTCCATAAGTGCTCCTCCACAAGCTGAATCAACCACCCCTTTGTTAGTATCATCTAGACCTTCATAGAAAATTTGTACCTGATAATCTTGAGGGATATTGTGATATGAGCACTTTATAAGCAGTGAATTGAAGTGATCTCATGCCTCAAAGAAGAGATCTTCACCTCTTTGTTGGAACATCTAAAGTTCCCTTTTAAGCTGTCTTGTCTTTTGAGCTGGGAAAAAATTCTTCAGAAACTTGGTGGCTAATTCTTCCCAAGTATAGATAGAATCTGGAGGCAAAGAATTATTGCACAATTTAGCATTATCTTTCAAAGAGAAGGGGAAGAAGACTAACCTGAGTCTCTCTAGAGTTAGGCCTTGGATGTGCTGCAACTTGCATAGATTAAAGAACTCCTTAAGATGCAAGTTAGGATCCTCAATAGCTGTGCCCCTGAAATGAGTCAATGCATTGAAGATTTGAGAAGAAATATAATAGTTGTCTTCCACCTCCGGTTGATATGCAATACATGATGGTTGATTGAGGTTCGTTGGGACGAGTGCCTGCTTCATTGGTCTCTGCACCGGTGGAGAGTTTGCCTCTAGTGTTCTTGGCACTATTGGTGAATTTTCTTGGAAATCATCCATTGTATTCTCAAATTCTTCCTCTTCTTCTTTGTCTCTAGGTCTTTGTCGGATTGTCCGCTCAATTTTAGGATCGAGTGAAATGACGGTTGAATCTTGAAATCGACGACCTTGCATGAATTGAATTGCTTCTTCAGTCAAAGCAGCTTCAATGCTGCTGGTCCAAATGCTCCCTGGAACTACGCTCAATCGCAATGCGCTCGATCGCACTTGGCTGACGCTCGATTGCAGTAACAGAATGCTAGTCCGCAAACCTGAAACAGAAAACAGAAAAAGTTAAGAAAAAACGGAAAATATTTTTGATTTTTGATAAAAACAAAATTGAAAATTGAAAATTAAAATAACACAGCTAAAGAAAAATAATTCTAAATAAAATTCGCCGCAATCCCCGGCAACAGCGTCAAGAACTTGTTGTTACAAATATCTACCTATATTAATAGGCAAATAATTGTATGTTTTACCCGCAAGTGCAAGAGGTCAACATAGTAGTATAGGGTGCAAGTACGAAGTCATTCCCACGAGTATTGCTAAATTTTGTCTAAAATAAATTTCCAAAAGTAAAACAAAACAAAGATTGGTTTTTGATTTGATAATAATAAAAAGGTAGGGCTTTGATATCCACCACTAATTATATTTAGATGATATATCGATATGCCAATGTTTTGATCATGTTATGTATATCTAATGCTTGTCAACCTAAGGGCATGGGTTTATACTCCTTAAGCTATTAATTTCCCTAAGCAACGAGTTAGGTATGGGTGTATACTAAGTTGTTCTTTAAGAAAGCATATATTCTGTGGAAATCGACAAACACATGAGGCCTAAGGCATGGGTGTATACTTTCAGTTCCCCATGTTGATTAACCCAAGAACCCGATGTGGATTTGTTTTGTTACTCTTATTTAACCCAGGACTCAGTCATCCAAATTGGTTTAACTAACTAGTCCATACCACATGCATATATTGATTAGGTACACACATATGAGGAATTTATGGAAACAGGAATTAATCAAGTTAAATATCACAACATGATAATCATAAGGGCGCCAATATTGAATATTAACTAAACATGACTAGGGCTTCAATTTAGCCCTACTAAATACATTAGTTACATATAAGTTTGATGTTAAACATCTTCATAAAATAAAAGAAAGGAAAAGAATAAACCCGAAACTTGAACTTGAAGAGCTCAAATTCTTCTCCTTGGAAGTATATCTATTCTAGAGGCTTAATAGTCTATTTATAAGCCTTAGGAATACTCTAAAAACCCTAAAAATCATAGGGTTTGAGCCTTAGTTCGTACTAAGTTACAAAACCCTACAAGTTGCACTTTTCATAACAAGGCTGGCAGCTGACTTGGCTATCACGCACGGGTGCACTCGATCGCAGCCCGTGTGCGATCGATCGCAGGTCCTCTTTGTGCTGGCGCTCGATCGTAAGTGCCTTCCGCGTTGTGGTCCTCGCTTGTAGTGTGCTCGATCGCAGCTCCCCTGTGATTGATCGCACTACCAGAGTCTTCCAATTTCCAAAATAGCTCTTTTTAAGTCCAAAACTTCTGAGATTGCTTCTTTTTCTTCCAATGGCCTACAAAATCAAGGAAAACACAATAAGGAGCTAAAATGACATAAATTAACTAAAACTAAATGATTAAAACATGTAAGTTAAGGGCTAAAAATATGAATATTTTAGCACTTAATAGATCTCGTTATTATAAGGTGTGAAATAGCTTTAATGTAAGTTATTCATTTTATATTAATGACCCAAAAATTGCAACATCTTCTTAAAAAATTGTATATGAAAACATCACATCTCATATCAAGGTAGCCTCGCCTTTTGCTCCTCCTCCATTTCCCTGCTATCGCTGAGCTCCTATCTTGTCAACTTCCTTATCGTCCTAAGTAATTTGGCTATCCCAACTAGGCTTTAGGGTGGCCGAACCATCCTCTTTGGCCCCTATGGTGGTTTAGTCAATCCCAACTAGCCTTTTCAGCTCCTCACTAACAATTGTCAACTATATTGTATACTCGCCAACCTCGGAGCCATTTAGCAACCTCAACCTTTGAACCTCGAACACCTCAGACACACATCTAGCTGCCTCTACTCCTTCACCTCCTCCTCCTCATCCTCAACCACCTTTGAGCCCCTCACCTTGTACAACAAGGCAAAGAAAGACAAGTTAGAGGTGAACATGTCATAGTGGCCGTAGAACCCAGGGTAGTTGTTGCATATATTAATGGATTTTAGATTGAAGGCCTCAAAGGAGGCGCAAAATTGGTACGTGCGGTACTCATTAGTCGTGGATGGGGGACACAAGGAGGAAGAGGGCAAAGAAGGAGGAGACGAATTGGGAGATAAGAAACACGAACATAAAGAGGCAAATAGGCGAGCAGTAGTGAGAAGAGAACCACCCAAGTTAGAGGTGGCCAAACCATCCCACTGGCCAAACAGGTTGGTTCAACCACACTCAAGGGCTAATTAGGGGTGGCAAGAACTTTCCCCTTTGACCACTAGGGTTAGTTCGGACAGCCTGCACGATGGGATGATGATAAGGGAGGTAGTCGGATAGGAGTTCAATGGTGGCGAGGAGGTGGCACCGTAGGTAAAGAACAGGTTGGTTTGATAGCTCCTAAAGACTAGTTAAGGGCGGCAAAACTTCCTCCTTTGGCCACTGAGCGTGGTTTAATCACTTTGCACGACAAGATGACGATAAGAAAGGTGGAGCTATATATAGGAGCTCGATGGTGGGCGGAAAAGTGAGCTTTTCAAATATAAATTTTTTTTCTTAAATGACGTGACAATTTTTGAGTTGTTTATTTTAAATGAACAACTCATATTAGAACTATTGCGCCCCGTGTAATACCTTAGGTATTGCATGAGATTTTGAGCCTAAAAATTCACTCTTTAACCTGAAAAAGCCAATCGTGTGAACATTCGTGTATATATGTAAGAGTTAAAAGAAAAAAATTTGCATCACAGAACCACGCTTTATATATTGAACTTAAGTACTCTCATTATTATATCAAAATCTTATAAAACTAAATATTTTTGGCTGTCCTTGGAATTTTGGCAAATCATTTGTGAGCAATGACTAGGAACTATCATATGATAGTTACGTAAATTGTACAAAAGGTTGGTAAGTTAATAGTTGAATATCCAATCATGATTCTACAACATATTGCCAATTTCATGCAATCACAGCCATTGATCAGCTTTCTTTGCACTTAAATTCTCTCTATTGCCATGCATGCTCGAAAAAAGGAATAAGAAATGCATCCAAAAAATCATCATTGCCATCTTTAAAAAGCCTAGGCAAGGTGAAGTTGATGGTAAAGTATCGACAATAAACACTTCATCCAAAATAGTTTGCTTGATCAATAATCCCAGAAATATCCAAATTGGGACCAGTCCGCACACATGGACCCACCATTCTACATGTGTGAAACGCTCACCGGCCACCCATCTCAGAGAAATAGGATCCATTATGAGCCATGCAGCTTCCACAGGAAGATGCTGAAACTTTTAGCTCTTTCCCACAAACCCTAATACAGCCACCAAGTAAAGACTTTACATATTATCCATTTCTCTGTTGTCTTCTCGTCACACTTTTCAAATTCTCTAAGTGGTACTCCTGTCCTAATTAGAGCTAGAGCTAGCCAGCCATCCTTTCTTTTATTCTCCCTTTCTCTATCTCTTTTTCGTTTTTGTAGATAATATCCAAAATTTAACTTGTTCCGCCGCTGGCTGGCTGCACTAGTGATTTTGGAGAAAGAAGATGGGGCATCACTCATGTTGCAACAAGCAAAAGGTTAAGAGGGGGCTCTGGTCACCAGAGGAGGATGAGAAACTCATCAACTACATTAAAACCAACGGCCATGGTAGTTGGAGCTCTGTTCCCAGACTTGCTGGTAACTAATTCACTTGCTCACTTATGATCTCTCTCTCTCTCTCTCTCAATATATATATATATATTTCTTTTGTCCTTTAGGCCTTTTAGAATATTTGCTTAGAAATTTTGTGTTTTTAATTTTAACCCTATGATACATACTTTTTCATGATTTGGTTATTGTTCATTTCCTTTTTGGGCTTTTCTATCTTACCTTAATTTGCTGTCTTTGGGAGAATCAGCCTTAGGGTTGTTGAAACCCTAATTATTGATGATGATCTTCAGGGATCTCCCAAATTTCCTGACAACTTTTCCTTTTTTTCCTTTTACTTTTGGTTTGGAATTATGATGCATGCAGGTTTACAAAGATGTGGAAAGAGCTGCAGACTAAGATGGGTAAATTATCTGAGGCCAGATTTAAAACGTGGGAGCTTCTCCCCCCAAGAAGAAGCCCTAGTCATTGAGCTCCATAGCATTCTTGGTAACAGGTAAATTTTTATATATTCTTTATTGTTTTAGCCACCCTTTATCATGGTTACTGGTTTTTCATCCAAAAGCAACATTTTTGTTAAATTATCAGTTATTCTAAAAGCTTAAGCCAATAAGAAGAGGTAATTAAATTTAATCACTTAATCATTAATTTGACAATTTTTTGAACAGATGGTCTCAGATAGCCAAGCACCTACCTGGAAGAACAGATAATGAGGTTAAGAACTTTTGGAACACAAGCATAAAGAAGAAGCTCATCATGTCCCATGATGCTGTTCCTGTTTTGTCAACCTTTCCTAGTACTGCTGGTTCAGAGGAAGGAAATTCAAACCCTAATTTGATCCTAAACTCTCAAGCACACCACCTACACCTCCCCCCTCCAATCACAATGCTGCAAGGTTTTGATCACACCACTCTAATCCCACCACCATCAGATTCATCTTCTTATGACACGCGGTCACTCGGCTATGATCAACCCCATCAACTTGAATATCCCAGTCAACAAGTTCAAAATTACACCCAGCTGGGAGCAACTCCACATGATAATCAACTATTGGTGCCAAAAATGGCAGAACTCTATGAGATCATGATCAGTGGAAATGTTAGCAGCATGCTGCAGCAATATCCACCACCTCCTTTGCCAGAACTCTCATGCTGCTGGCCTTTTGGGTTTTATAATCCGCATTATTCACAAGTTCCAGCCATCCAAACAGATAACAGTGGCAACAATATCATATCATCACTGCCACCGCTATGAAGTGATCATCTAATCTTTCTTCAATCTGGGAACCCTAGACACGGTACCTTATATATAATATGTTAGGTATTATTGATGCAATTAAGCTTTCTTCAAATATATATGAATAAGAACCAAGTGGAATATGTATAGGAAAACTCAGCAATTTAACGAGTACTAGTACAGGTGCTCAAGTTCTATAATTGTGTCAAGGTTTTTTGACATATTTTTTTTACCGACATGGCTTATTTCCTAGTGATCATGTTACATAGCACCTGGTCCCCTATTCATGTTAGTTTCCTAGGGAGGGCCAAAAGGATACAATTTTTCAACCTTTCTGCTCTTTTTCTTTTTTAATAAATATAAATTTATTTGCCTACTTAAGGGAATTGAACCTCATTATAAGCCGATCACCACATATTGCAGAAACTGGAGATGTGAATTTGCTAAAAGGCCATTGGAGATATAGAAAGAATAACATAGGATGTTGAGATCGAGGTTTAAGCCATCACCACATAGTACATGCAAATGTATTAATGCATGTAATAGAATTAGTATTTTGAAGTTTAAAAGATACACAAGGTCCTGATGCTTAGGGTTTATGAATTGCTAGTGACTTTTTACGAGAAGTATCAGTTTAACTTGTGAATTTCTATAATGGACAGCATTAGTATATATCTGTCATAATTTATAAGTCTGCTTCTTTGTCTTAATGTCATTCTACCTTTTTTGCGTCTTTTTGTGAAATATATTCTTCTTCTTCTCCTTTTTTTTTTTTTTTTTTTCTTCTTTATGGGCATATAGTACTGATGGAAGTGTTCAAAGAATGAAAATGATGAGATAAAGAAAAGAAAGAAAGAAAAAAATGGTATAAAAGCCTTCAATCTCTCACGTACAAGAGCATTGAGTTGCTATGTAAATTCACTACAAAGAAAAATGGTCTTTAGTGACAACCAAGAGTGGTCGAAGGCCTATTAATGTTGCTACTAATAACTATTAGCTTGTTGCTAGGCTCGTCGCTGAAAAAAAAAAAAACTCATTAGCGACCGCAAATGTTGTCGCTGATAACATTACATATCGTTGCTAAAAATGTCTCATCCTATTAACGACAATTCACAGATATTAATTCTTTTGGCAACAATGTTTTGTCCTCATTGATTATATACACACAAGATGATAATGATATCATGGTCGGCTAGACCACTAGGCGAGTGAGGCACTCGCCTAGGACCCCCAGATTAATAAGGCCCAAAAAAAAATTTTAATAATTTTTTTTTTTTAATTAGGCCTAAATTTTTTTTCTCATAAAAACTTAAGATCTCTAATCATGATAAGTAAGTAATTTAAAAAATGTTTCAATTTAATAAGGCTCCAATATAATAAGATCATGGTAAAATAAGACCAATTAACCCAGAAAAGCAAATATCATTATCTTAAAAATAGCCTATCTACATATGCGTCTGAAATTATTTGATATTGAAAGATCATTTTAACACTACCTAACAGCCCACTTTATTTCCTTTCTTTTTCTTTCTCTCTTTTCTTCTCCACTACCGACAGCCTCCCATCTTATCTTCTTTTTTCTCTTTCCTTAATTTCACTCAAAACAAAATGTGATGGAGAGAGATGAAGCGAGAGAGAGAGGGTAGGCGAGAGAGAGAAATATTTGTATCAATGAGGTAATGATTCATAAAAAAAAATTAAAAAAAAAATTAAAAAAAAAAAATTGGTAATGTTTATTTCTGTGCTTGATTTTTCTTGTGAGTTTTGTATGAGTTTTTGTCAAATTTTTTTGTGGGTTTTGTTTGAAACAAGTGTATCAAAAAGGTAAGGATTCATGCAAAAAAAAAAAAGATTTTCTTTTGTAATGTTTATTTCTATACTTGATTTTTCTTGTGGGTTTTGTATTGGTTTTTGACAAAATTTTTGGTAAGTTTTGTTTAAAACATAAGTATATCAAAGAATCAAGTGAGGAAGTTACTGCAACAGTATATATATATAATTTTGTATGTGTTCTTGATATTATTTATGGTGGTTTTTTTTTTGGTTAGTTTGTTTTTGTGTGCTTCAGTTTTGGAATATATGCTTAGCAGAGATTTGATGCGGTTCTTGGATTGATTCATTAAAAAAAAAAAAATTTGATTTTTTTATTGTTGTGTTTATTGTTGTAAGGATTAATAAAAATAGAACTCTAAATATAATAAAAATATTAAAATAAATATTATTTAATTAATATATAAATATTGAAAAAAAAAAAAAAAGGCCCCATTTAAAAGTTTCCCCTAAGGCCCCAAAAAACATTGAGCTGGCCCTGAATGATGTATATGAACATCATTAGTGACGACTATACGTACGTAGTTGCCGAAAGTGATAACTATTTAAAATATATATCAATTGCTCTTTTTTCGGCCAATTCTTGTTTTATTTTGTTGGTATTAATTATCTAAATCACACTTAGGAAAAAAAAAATCAACTACAATGAAATAAATAAAGCCAAAGCACTGAAAAAAGCATATAAATGGGAACAAGTGAGGCTAAGATTTAAGCAAAACAACCATTGTCTTAAGAAAGTTAGATAGGTAGAATCAACATCCCCTTTCCTCGGCACAAAAGAGAAGGATAAGCCGTGAAAAAACAAATGTGCTCACTTTTTTTTCCTCAAATGTCCATTGATTCTCTCTGCATACCTCCTTCTCTTCCTCTAGTGTGAAGTCAAATCGAGCAATCTCTTGAAGTAGTCACTGAAAATATAGAGGAAATAAAAACTTAAACAGCTAGCAACTCTATTGGTCCTTATTAAGACATTAGAAGATATTGTGCCACAATCCTCTCCTGCACTCACGATCACATCTGTCAAGGAGGACTCAACAAGGAAACATACAGCTGGAAGGAAATATCCAGCTCAAGTTATTGCGCCAGAAGCTTCTAAACATCATACAAGGAAACACACAGCTGGAGATTCATGCCAAGAGTCAAATACACCTTCATAAGGAAAACATTAAAAGACAAAACACTCCAGCAATTAACATAACGCTCCTGTAATAAATTAGATTGTCAATCAGTAGAAATTTCCTTGTAAAAGTCACTCTCGTGGCTTGTATATAATGTACCACATACATTGGTTTTAAATCAACAAAGTGAGAAGATTATCTCCAAGAGAATTGTTTGTCATTATAGTCCTCCCCCGGGCCCATCCAACTCTTGCAAATCCACCAATAGCAATGCTCTTTGAGATAATAGTTTACTGTATAATATAAGCTAAAATAACATGCATTTCAAGACCTTTTTTATCAACACTTAAAACTTGAAAGGAAGCAAATTAAGCAAGAGCATTGTTACTACAACACAAACATAATGCCCCATGCACCAAACCATTTTGTCCTGTTTGCTAGAATCTTCAGTACAGAAACTAATAATTTCAAGAGCAGTAGTTTACAATCTTAAAAAAAACAAATTAAAGGAGAAAAGTTCAGGCTGGCACTGAAATAGCTAACATATTGTAAGGTATTTTTTCAATTGAAGAACAAAAAATGCCACATCACAAATTTTGATATTAAAACCCCAACAGAAATATAACATACATATAAGTTATAAAACTGTGACGGGAACAAGAGGAAAATAAACTAATTAAACAGCAAAATAGCATTAAAGCATAAGAAAACATATCTAGAGAGAGAAGAAACGAGCAAAGAAATTCTCACTATATAGTCCAAACATATCTACGTACCACACAACCATCTTACCTGAAACATATAATCATTGTAAACGTGACCGTAGGAGATCGATCTGACACTTTGTTTCTTTCTGCATTTCCTCAAACCCAAGGGAATCTACTTCAATAAGTGCTGCCTCCTGCAATGATTACATAACACACATCAGCCCCCCATAATTGATTAGCACTATATATATATATATATATATAGAGAGAGAGAGAGAGAGAGAGCTTCAGATACTTATTCAGGTTCTTATTCCTGGTGTAAAGAACCACGTTTAGTATTCAACGGTTAAGAATACTTATGCTCATTACATAATCCAGATTTATAACAATTTATTCACTAAGTCGTGGAGTCCTTTCTTCCACCCTGTCAAAGATTTTGGCGTTTAATTATTAGGTAGCCAAGCTGTAGAGTGAAAACAATTTGTTGGGATGAAGATGCCAAGCGAATGGCTCGCATTGCCAGGTTTGGTTGGATAAATTTGATTGATATCGTTATTATAATGTCTGTTTGGAAGCTCTGAGTCTATCTTAATAATGTAGGATGCTACATCTGTTTCAACATGACCCGAAGATGAAGATTTTATTTGATCTTTTTTTTTTTTTTTCTACTATAATTATGTTTACTTTTACCACTAAGAGTATGTTTGCTTTCTCTACAAGTATGTATTTTCTATATATATATTAGTCTGTAATGAAAAAGACACAACTTAATTAAATTATTATCAAATCTCTGAATTTTCTCAAAATACTTTTCGGAGTTTATCGTTCTGTAATTCTGAGGCTTATTTTATCATTTTGGTCAGAAGATACAGAGACCTTTCATTGTTGTTACCAAGTCTTCCACTACGCGATCACTTGATGACACATGATGTTATTTAAGGTTACTTGATAGTTGTCTCAAATCATTTGATTTCCGGTTTGGCATGTTCATACTATGATATAGCAGAGTCCTACTTTGAGGAGCAGGGTGGATATTTAATTAAATTCAGAAAGGTTGCTGATCATGCAGGAAGAAGAATTAATTAGTTTTTAGATTTATTTAAGTTTTAGTGATCATTTAGGTTTTATATTGTAAGAGTTAAATGTATTTTGTAATTCAATAATGGGCTTGGCCGAGAGTCAGCCAAAATAGGGTTAGAGTTATTTTATAATTTATTAATGGGTTTAGTCCAAAAGACAATCAAATTAGGATTAAGATTTTGTTAGTCTATTTAAGTAAACTCTTGTACTCTTATGGAGACAGATAATGATATTGAAAAAATAATGTTTTCTTCCTTCAGAGTTGTGATTGTTCTTTTCATGTGGTGAGACGCCATATTTATCCGATTAGTGAGACACCAGTCTTTTATCTTTATTTTATTTTTCATCCGATTGCGTCAATTGCTTAATTAGAGAGGCGCACAATCATATATCTATGAAGTCAGCAACCACCTCCTTAACCCCTTCACACACCATGCACCAAAAGTGCTTTTTCAACTAATAAGGACATCAGAGCATTGATGCTATAACTACAATATGCACATATAGTTCACTTAATTAAGACACGAACTTAATGAAGATAGAGAACCACAATGTGAAAAAAGTAATTTAAAGTACGCATGTAGTTCCATAAACTACATTAATAACGGGCCTAAGCAATCCAGTCCAAAAGTAGAAACTACACATATAATTCCTTCAAATACGAAGAAAATGTCTCACACCCACCTCAGAATTAATGAGGGTAACTCGTAGCCTATAAGCTATACTAGTATAGTATAGCTTATAGGAAACAACTTTAATAAGAGCATTAGTACTAATGCTCTTATTATCTAGAAGCAACTTTAATTTATACTATTTTTTTTTTTTTTTTTTTTTTTGAAGAACTTTAATTTATACTATTCCTAACCATTCTAGTCGCCCTAAAAGAACTCCAAACACACCTAAACACACCTAAAAGAGGGGTTGAATAGATGTTGACAATATAATGCAAAATATAAAAATTAACAACTATAACCAAACTCAATCATACAGCAAATTAGCTAGTAAAAAATTCTACAACAATGAAATAAAATCAAGCCACACAATATTTATCAATCACCACATAATCAACACAGGAATTTTGGAGATGAAATGGAAACCTTTTGAAAAACTTTTCGAAAGTAAAACCAATCCGAGGCAGCCAAACTCAAGAAATCAATTCACTGTAAAAGAATAAAGATTACAAGAAGTTCACACTTACAAAACCTTTGAAGTTGACATTATCTTGCTTAAGACAAGTGACCCATTTGACTTCTACCGCAGTAGCTCTCCCATAACATCTAGAACAATTCTTCTACTTGGTCTCCTTTATCGGAACTCCGATAAGCTTTAGTTTTTGTTGATAAACGTTTATGGTTTCCAACAAAGACGCTAACAGAGAAACAAATGAAAGCATAAAAAACTAAACTTTCTCTCTTAGCACATAAAGGAAAAAACTATTTTTTCTCGAAAAATATTGCCTCCCATCCTCACAAAATTCATGTTCTTGAAGTCCTTAAATACACTTAAGAAAGTAGCCCTAAATTCTGAAAGTTGGTGATCCAAATAGTGCAATTTCATGATTCTCATTCTGACCTGTAAGTGGCTCGTTTGAACTGAAGCATGTTTTTGCAATTCAGCTTTGATCAATCTTTTCTTCACAGCTCGTTTTTACCCCTAAATGTTGGAATTGGAAAATTTTCATGAACTATCAAATTGTATAATTTTGGATTAGCTTTCCAAGGACACCAAGTTTTACTTCATTGGATTTCGAAATCAAAAAAAATTTCAACCCTAGCCGTCCACTAGGTAGTAGGATTAACAATCTGACATTGCTGATCTATATCTCTTCTCTCTCCTGCTAAACCAATAAATAAATAATTAAAGCATGTAGCGCTTGCAAAACACATCATCTCTACTTTAGTTTATACTATAAACTACTCAATAATAAACTACTCAACCACACTCCTTGTCATTGTCATTGGTGAAAATTAATATCTGAATGTCTCATAATCTCTAATATTGCACATTCTTCACTAAGGAGAAATGAGCAAAATTTTGGCCAAAAGACAAAGAGTGGTTGAATTCTTCAAGTAATTCTTGTTCAATAGTTTAATTTTAAATAGCATATCTCTTCACATGTTCTTCTTAAAGTTCGATCATGGTTTGAGAATCTTTATTTTTCAATGTGCAATCTTTGATTTTGCAAACATATTCCCAACAAGTGGTATCAAAGCGAACTTTATAGAAAACATGATAAATAAAGTAGCTTATAGAAATCTGTACGTGTTTTCATGTTTTTTTATTGATGTTGTTCGGGTTTGTACTGAATACCTTCAGCGACTCAAAAATTTTTCTGAAACCCAAAACATGTTCATGTAGTGCTAGCTAGATTAGACAATTTAGAATGAAACATGCCGAGATGGTAAGGAAAAATTTGTTATGATTGTCACCCATTTTAGGAGTATTGCTATTGAACTCGGTAAGTACGCTTAAGAATTGTATTATAATTTTTGAGATCAGTTGTTTGTTTTTTATGAATATTATTTCTTTTTTAAAAAAAAAAAATAGAAGAAGAGAGAAATGTGGTGGATTCAGACATAGAAATACAGGAAGAGAGAAAGAGAAGTGAATTGTTTTATTGAAAGATATAGTTTATGTTATTGAAATTTGTCTTCTTCTCTTTTTCTATTATTTTAGTGTGCTTTTTGTTTTTACTATGTTTGTGTTAAGTGTGTCTTTGGTGTGTGAATAGTTTTGCAATAAGAAAATTGAAATAATGAAATTAATAAATTGTTCATAAATTCAAAACTTTTAACTTTATTATTTTATTTTGTATTTTTTTTCTTAGGACATCAACTAAGAAATTGAGTTTTCTCAAAAAATAAAAAAAAACAACCGAGTAATTAAAATGTTTTTGTTGAAACAATTGAAACCTAATATGGATCTTTTTGAGCTAAGATAGCATCCTTCTTCTACTTCAACAATTTGAAGATTATTAATTAAGAAATGTACATGTACTCTCGCTCAAACTACGTACCACCTTATTTCCAATGTTCCTTCTAAACTATTGATTGAATCAATGTCTCTCCCAATAAAAAAAATACCTCTCATAAAATTTAAATATAAGAATTATATATAATAAAAAATAAAAAATAAAAACACATATTTTATAAAAAATATATATATATTTTAAAAAAAAAAAAAAACTGAAAAGTTAAGGAGGTAGTGGAACCACTTTCAAAGGCTATAAGGTTGGTTCGTCATTTTATTTGGCCGAAAATGGAGATTAGTCCCCACCTAAACATTATGCAACATTAATGGTGTCCACTAGGATACCTCCCCACCAGATGCTTTGGATTTTGACATTGAAGAGGCCCAATGGTCAACAAAATAATTACCACTCCTTAAGAATCCAATTGTCCATCATTAACTTGCACCTACAAGACTAATAAATCATTTTCATCAAATCAAATCAAACAGGAAAAAAGAGCACAGAAAAGCTCTGGGCCAGTCTTTTCTCAAAATAATGTATATACACTAACATTAAGTCTAATCTATAGATGTAATTGACATCTCATTGGAAATATTTTGTAATTTAATAATTCTATCTCTTAAATATTTCATAACTAATAGCATATTAGAAAATTCCAGTAAGACTGTTAATTAAAAAATTTAATTATGTTTAATAACTAAGAGGGGGTGAATGTGACGTCTTACATTGCCTAGGCATGAAAAAGATGATGCGTTTATATGAAATATACTCTCTTTAAATGGTATGAGGCATTTTGGGGGCAAACCCAATAATAAAATCATGCGGGTTTGATCCAAAGCAGACAATATCATACCACTTGAAGCAGGGGTGTTACACCTATTTTTGAGTAAATATGTTTCTTTCATTCCTTAGTCAAGAAAATAGAACAGATTGTTTGAATAAAACACAGATATAACTAGAATTCTTCCATCCAAACTTGATCTATGACTTGTTTTAGCCTTTGCTAAGCCATGTGCCGCAATATTTGCGACTATGCTAATGTGACTAATCTCTCAGCTACACATCAAAGTTATAACCATGCGAGTTTCTTTCACTAGTTGTCTAAATTTACTCCAGTTCCGACTTGTAAAATTAACCACATTTACTGCTTGGAGCGCATTACCTTCCAAAATAATATGGACAGAATTTTCCTCCAAACTGGTTTCCTTCAATCTAGTCTAATAAGTGTCAAGTGTCATATGTCACATATGTTTTCCTTAATATTTTAACAGTCATTTATTGTCATTCCACCAATCTAGGAATCCAAACATTCAATTTTTTAGAAACTCAAAAATGTTGAATGACACTTGTGATCACTTACTCCTAGGGGCTGTTAAGTGAGCGAAGCGTCTCGCGAGCAAGCTCGGGCTCGGCTCGCATAAGCTCGGCTTGTGCTCGACTCGAATATTAAATGAAACACTTCATGAACACAAATCCTAGCTCGAATATTAAACGAAGCAAGCTCGGCTCGACTCAGCTAAGCTCGTGAGCAAGCTCGTATAAGCTCGTGTATGTATATATATATATATATATAAACTAAGTAATACATAATTAATTATAAATCTCATCATTATTAAAATCTTAAAATTGCATTTATATTTAAGCGTTAGAGAATGAAAAATTCTAAACCCTTCGTGATCAAAGAAAAAGAGAGAGAGCAATCATTAAAAAGGCATCGATTCAATTAGAGCAGACCCAAACAAAAGGAAGAAGAATCAAGCAGAAACTATTGAGGGAGATTGCCAAAGGCATAAACTATTAAAGAATCATACAGACCCAAACACTATCACTACCTGTTTGATGAGCGAGAGTGAGAGAGTGGGAAATGAGAGTTCAGGTGGAAGATGCGCTGTGACTGGTAAGAGGGATTGAGAGAGAGACATTGAAAAAATATTTTTTTGTGGGGGCGTTGTCCCAATGCAGTCTAAATGCAACCTGTTAATTTGTTCCACATTGTTAAAAAAACATTAATCTCCAAGTTTGATTATCTATAAAATGATGCATATCCTCTCTCTTTGAAACCAAATGTCTTGCTGTATTGACTCAAGCTCCATACTCGACTAGCCAGGTTAAGCAAATACTCATATGCAAACTAACTTCTTAAGTCGTTTAAGAGTACATGGAGTTAAATTTTTTTTAAAAAAAAAAACAAAAACATTAAATATAAGAGCCAGCTCGCGAGCTGGCTCGGCTCGACTTATTATTAAATCGAACTCGATTTTTTTGGCTCGCCCTTGAGCTCGAGCTCGAGTAAAATTTAAACGAGCCAAGCCTGAACAAGGGAAGCTCGCTCAAGCTCGGCTCGTTTACACCCCTATTTAGAGTAGGTTGAAGGAAATTTTTTCTAAACTAATTCAGAAGAAATTTGTGTCCAAATAATATTTTGTAATCCAACTCTTTGCTAAAAGTAGGTGGCTGAAAAGCTACCAAAGCTTATGCCGCAACCGATCCTAAGTTTCCTAATCTGACGTTTGAAAAAAAAAAAAAAAAAAAGAATCACTAAAAAAATTTTTAACTGTTCAAACGACACTAACAAAATTTTTAAAATTTGACGCTCAAAATTGCCCTAAGCGGGACATTTGATTCAAAAAAATTAAAAAATAGAGGTGGTCGCGGGCCACCTCCTCAGGGGAACTAACCACCCCCTCAAGGAAGCTAGCCACCCCAGAGGTGGCCGCGGGCAACCCCATATTTTTTTAATTTCGTTTGAATAGTATAAGTCACCTTATAAAAGGTGGCATATCATTGTTCTGGTGTCACCTTTTAGAAGGTGTTGTTTGAACAATGCAACTCACCATTTGGAAGGTGACGTGCGGCAAAAACCGACTTTAAATAGCATCGTTTGAACAGTAAACAATACTATTTAAAATTTCTTGACCCCATGTCTATGTTATTTAGCAATCATCATTATTCAAATGTCACTAAATGAATAATTACCTTTTTTGGGGCTTAAAACGTCATCTCTTGCGAGTCACTAATTGTGAATTGTTTTTGTAGTGAAGCACCCCAAACATCCATCACTGATGAACAACTCCATAGAATCTGATTGGTGCTTTCAACTTCTAATTCGCAAATTGGGCAATGAAGGTTCCTCGATTATACCTTGCTAAATTTTGGAATTTTATCCTTAGTTGGCAGTAAATTATGGCTCTCTCCACAAAACGTCTTCATGACATTAGGAATTTTCAATTTTTGTTTTGTTATCTACAGTAAATATTGGGTGTGTTTACTAACCCACTCTCTTTTTCCTTTCTCCTTTCTACTAAAGAAGTTAAAATATTACCAAACAACCTTTAACACAAAAAACTCAAAGCATCTTTCACATTTATATCACATTCTGTCAATCAAAATACAAAAATACCTCTTAAAAAGAGGTTATCAAATACACCCATCTATTCTTTGATAATGGAATTGCTACAAAATTGACAGCCATCAATGCTCAGAAAGGAGGAAAAAAGAGAAAAGATTGTCATCACAATAAATGAAAGATTGATGATTAAGCTTCAATTGTCAAAATTTTCCCCTCTTTTCTCAATTTGTAGTAATCTTCACAATTGATGATATGAAAGTAGGTGAGAGAAAAAATGGTGAGATAGAAGAAAAAGCAGAAAGTGATTGCTCATTTTTCTTCAATCCGTAGCAATCTGTTTGTTCAAATGTTTTTGCTTGGGAAGGAACACAGAGGGCCCATGCAACATCAGCACCATTGTTGAATTGACAGGGGTGACTCACATTCCATGCTTTTCAGTTGCCTTTACGTCCCATTTTTCATGTTTTTGTCACCCTTTTCTGTCCAATAAACAAGCAGGGAAAAGTTTCCAGTTTTCCACTTTCCCAGCATACGCTGAACAATAAACAATTATTCAAGATCGAGAAAGAGACGACCACCACTGCCATACAAGATTTTCAATCAGCGGATTGAGATTCGATGCAATACTCTGTTTGGGCAAAGGCCAAAAATTGGTACGATACTATTACTAAAAAATTTAATTTTCACCATTTTTATTTTTTATTTTTTATATTTTATATTATATTAATTACTATTTACTATTATTCAAATAAAAAAATTATTATAAAACAAAATTTTTTCACTTTTTCATACCAAACATTTTTACTTTTTCTTGTATCATCAATCAATTTTTATACAAAAAAAAAAAAAAAAAAAAAAAAAAAAACCTAAAGGCATTGCCAAACAGGGCCTAGGATATTGCACGTGTGCAATGCATTTTATTTATATCGTTCATTTTAAATAGCAAAATGTTAGATATTATAATTTTATTTAACATTCATTCAATTATACTGACATGACACTATTAATTAATTACTAAATTTTTTTATTTAATAAGAACTAATTCAATGATCAGTCAAAAGTGTCACATTAGCATTGTTGGATAAATGTTGGATATAATTCTAATATCTAGCATTACTCTTTTAAATAAACATTTCAAATCGTGACAAAAAAAACAAAAAAGTGATTTGGCTGACTGTTGAGGTGACGACCGAACCACCTCTTTGGCCATGAGGGTAGTTCAAACCACCCACCAAATGGTTGGTTTTGGGTGGCCGAGCCACTCGTTTGGACAAACGGGGTTGTTCTACCATTCTTTTTTTGGTATTTATTGTCAAGACCTGAATTGTTTCTTTTTAAATAAATGGCCCATGTAACATATATTGTACCCGGTGCAATACCTATACCGGATCAAAATCCTCCCATCTCTACTCCTAAACTTCTATTCTCTATCTCTTTAGCTAATACATTTCTTGATTACTTTTTTTTCTTTTTATGCTTCGAGTGGGCACATTCAAAGTCGTCAAATTGAATTTGCAACTTATTAGAATTAATTGATCTAATTCTATCACCACTTCTAATATCTCTACTAATAATTTATAAATGTAAAAGAGAAATGCTAAACATAATCTCAAATGCAAACTCATTGACTAAATAGTCAAAATAGGAATATATATATGTTTTACCCTCCGAGCTATTATCCATTTATCAATTACACTTCCAAACTTTAAAAAAGTGATATCGAGTCTCTAGTCTCCGCATGTCAAATTAAATGCTTTTGCATTTTATTCTCCCCAAAATACGCTTAAAGTTATTAAAAAATAAAATTAAAAATATATAAAAATATCCATTTGAAAAGAAAAAATTAAGGAGGCTAAGATGAAAAGGATAACTCATTTTTGGTGTTTTCATTTTTTTTTTGTTTTTTAATTTTTTAATAACTTTAAGGGTATTTTGGGTGAAAAATCTAATTTGACACGCCTTGGGCCACTTTTTAAAGTTAGGTATAAGTGCAAAAATATCATAGTTCAATGGGGGTTAAAATGTATTTTTCTATAAATATTACCATTAGATTCAAAATCTAATTGTAATTTTCACTGTCATCTTAAAAAGAAAAATGTTTTGTTTGCATCTTTTGCCCGTCTTTTATCCATGTCCATACAAAAGATAAATAAATCTACTATTTAATCAATGAGACCTATATGTGTGGTCTTCCAGACTGAATGGTAAATTTGCAAAAAATAATAAGAGATGAATATATTACACTTCTCTTCTAAAATATATACACTTAAATTTACGATTCACCTATTTATAAGTTTAAACTATTAAAATAAAATCAAGAGATATGCTTTTTTTCAATCTACCCACCATCTCTTCTCTCTTTGCCTTTCTTTTTTTTTAAAAAGAAAAAAACAAAAAAACAAAAAAAATCAAGATGATGAGGTGAAGAGATGGTGGGTAGAATACATTGTAAGCCAAATAAAGTATATATAACTATATTAATTTTTTTTCCCTTGAAAATTGTCATAAGATGAGCGATTTTTCGAGGAAAGTCAAAAGCTACTATCCATATTCTGTATAAGTGTGCTACGGTCACTGTCAACTGACATTTATTTACCTAATACCTGAAAAAAAAAAATTCAGCCTCCTGTCTTCTGAAATTTGATGTGATATTATATTCTCAAAATTTCTTAAGAAAATATCTCTCAGGCCTCTGAAGAAGAACATGTCAATTTAAGCCCCCGTGATCTTGACTGACTTTTCATTACTACATGCCCTTGCTCTACATAGTTTAATTACATTCTATAATATTTTCTAGGAAAATAAATTTTTGAAGGGGCAAAGTATTTTTGTTGATATTAAATTATAATAATTTGAAAATTAATAATAAAATAAATAGAGTATAAGAGATTAAAATTAAAGTAATAAAAGATTTCGTAATTCTATAGAATTATGTAAGAGCGTTATTTTTAAATGTTAATTTATATTTTCAGAGTATATAATTATGTGTAAATAGATTTTTTGACATGCAATCTTTGAAAATTATACTATAATATTTATTTTTGTTAATGACGCACTTTCAAATACAAATATCAAAAGAATAACCCTTTTAATAAAGTGGATGATAAAATGCAATTGCAATAAAATTGTTGTTAGTGGGGTAAGAACAAAGAAAAATAATAGTTAAAAAAAAAACCTCAAAAACCGAATGTCTTTGGGCAAATATACCAAATGCATTTGAACCAAACAAGTGTTGATTAAAAAAATACTATTTTTGGTGACATTTATAAATAAACGTGTTGTACGGTTCTCTTAAAGGTCATAAATAAGACAAAATAATGACCAAATGTCAACAGTCATAAAAGAATCAAAAGCCATCAACCAACCAACAGTCGTAAACGTAAAAAATAACTTGTTAAAAACGATTTTTTTTTTTTAATAACCAACGGCTAGGACAACATATTTTTTCGAATTATGATTTGTTTTAATTTATTTAAATTAGATAATATTTAGTTAGATATATTGGAGGGATATTTTTGTTCATTTAAAAAGTGAAAAGACAAAAATAACTATAAGATATAACACTCTTTATAAAAAGTTATTCTCCATTTGAAATTGTATTATTTATTTATGATCAAAAGAATTATTTTTATTCTTACAAAAAAAAAAAAAATTTATTTTTATTTTATTTATTAGTTTGTAAAATAATAATAATAATATTTTTTACACTTATTTCGTATGGGCTGACTTTGGGTGTTTTAAGTAGAGTAAGGCTACATCTGCAGGAACAGGATCCTCTCCAATCTATTATGGACCGGAGAATATCCAGTTCATGGTTATGATTTCTTCTAAAAAATTCAATGGCTATAAATGGGACACATATCTCACTAATAAAAATAATAATAAAATATTATTTTAAATTAAAAAACAAATTAATAAAAAAATAAAATAAAAGAAGGGGGTGGCTGGCCGATCACCCCCATTTTGGGTAGGGGGTGGCTCCCCCATAGGCCATGGGGGTGGTTCGGCCACCCCCTACCCAAAATGGGGGTGGCCGGCCACCCCCTATGGTG
>NC_081547.1:20325334-20338396 GCF_901000735.1 Corylus avellana
TTTTTATTAATTTGTTTTTTTTTAAATTTAAAATAATATTTTATTATTATTTTTATTAGTGGGATATATGTCTCATTTGTGACTTTAGAAATCCTAACCATGAACTGGATATTCTCCAGTTCATAATGGATTGGAGAAGATCCTATTCCACATCTACAACTTTTTTACAAATTGTTCACACGTGTCAACATGTGAATAAAACCACATTAACCATTAATATTTTTTAACATCGTTTAAAACACGTCATGTTAGCCGATGTGAAATGAGCGTGAAAAATAACTGTGAAGAAAGATATGCGTAGAAGGCTATATAAGACAACTATAATCTAACCAATTTAATTAAACAAGTCAAATTTATCAACCCTAATCCTTTAATTTTGCATTGGGTTCATATAAAGTTCGTTGGTCTTGTCAAAAAAAAAAATTGTCAGCTATTATGTCACGTGTCGAATTCAAGACGTATTGAAGTATGTATATAAGACTATATAAATTAATTTTAACTCAAATAATTTAATTAAATAAATTAAACTCTTTAATCATAATTTTTTAATTTTGAATTAAGTCTCTGTCGATTGCAAAAATCCTGATTCACAGCACACACGGCGTGCTTAGCACGCCTGTGCAATTTATTTATTTTTTAATTTTTTAATTAAAAAAAAAAATTTTACACGAAGACGCCGTGTGCTGTTTTCTTTCATCGGAGAAAATAGTAAATAAAGTCCTCCATTCGTAAGTCGGTAAGAGACTGGTAAACAAAAGGGAAAGAGGAAAGTGGAACCTGCCTAATCTGACAATTCATATGTAAGCCTCTAAAAATAGGCCCATCCTATTTTGCAAACTTTCTTTCTTTTACTTTTACGCCCCGAAACGTTTCACCCTACTATCCTTTTCGCCCCTAACCGCAACCTCCGATGTCAGCTAGTGCCGTACGGTCCACCCGGAAAAAATTATTTTTTAAAAAATAAATTAATAATCCGACCGTTGCGACCTCCCACTCCCGTGGGTCCCACGAACAACAGTGTACATCCTTTTACAGTCTGTGCTGAGTTTGCTGTATTTGACACGTGGTGTGCAGGGAGAAGAGAACGCAGCCTGAGGTGGGGCCCGGGGGCTCTCTGACCAATGTGTGCGGTGATGGTGGTGATCATGACGTGACCCGCGGGTGAGGACTACAAACTTCTGATTGGGCGGGCCTTGTTTTTAGATTTCTGGTCCCGACCACGATCCCCTTCACCGTCTAACGGTCATGTTCTCGGACTTCTCGCTACTTTGAAATCTTCTAGTTTGTTGCTCGCCGCCCTGTTAAACAAAATAAATTATTTGTTGACTTTTTTTCCCTAATTGCCCTTCCACTCTATCAACGTAGGTTAAAAGGAAATTTCTATCCAACCATGATTGGAGGCTATTAAGTGCATATATATGAGGTTTAAATGAGTTTAACGAACCGATTGAGTTTATAGAGTATTATTCATGAGTTTAAAATCGAATTTCTTCAATTTCGGCTCATTTAATATTCAAGCAATAATTATTATTTGAACTCAACTAATTTATTAAATGATGAGCAATTATCAGTCTGAGCTTAAACGGTTCATGAAAAGCACAAGTTATATATTTATAGCCATAAAATATAACGTTATGTAGTTAATTATGTACAATCTCTGATTTTCATTTCTTTTACCTCTATTTTGTCACAAACAAGTTTTTCCTTTTTTTTAATTTTTAATACTAATGAGGGGTTTAAAAGTACCCTTTAGGTGTATGTATTGCATGTAAATCCGATGATTATTATAAAAACATTTTTCCAATTCAAAAGAGTATTGTTGCCCAAACGAAAAAATAAAGGGCCAACCTTTTGAAGGTTCTCTAAGAACTCTAATAGGATAAATAAGTAACCACATCCTAGTTTTTTTATTAGTAAAATGACTTGTGATCAAACCAAAGCTGTGGAAGGGAATGATCTATGGAAGTATCAGATTCAAAGCCTTGTTTGGCGCGCGCACAACAAAGAAAGTCAAAATAGCTAAAAGGGACTATTATAAAAATGAGAAAAAAAAAATTAAAAGAATTAATGAGAACCATTAACTTTCTTTCTTTATTTTTTTTAGCAAAGTTAAGATGATAACATTTATTTGATCCATGGCACCCTTGGATTACTATTGTCCCTGCAATATGGAATGTATTTTTTGCAATATGGTATAATAATTGGGTTAAGGTTTTAAGTTTCAGTGCAAAAAAGAGTTGAATCATAATGGTAGAAATAAACAAGGGAAACTTCACGACTTTAATCGTAACTTCAAAGTATCAAAGCTTGCAACATTGGTATCCCATATTTTAACCTATTTATTTTTTTAAAAAAAATTATCTATGGTCGTGGTTCAGTTTAGATTTTTTTTTTTTTTTTTTTAATTGAGAGTAAATTTGTTGTTTTTATAAATTTTACAAGGGTATAAACAAGATTTTACCTATTTGCCGTTTGATTTAACCCTAAACCTTAACAGTATGAGTGAAATTAAAAAGAGTTGAAACATAGAATACTGACGTTGTAAATTTTGATAATTTAAAGTTACAATTGCAAAACCCTTAACTTTTTTTTTTTTTATTTTAAAAAGAAGTTGTAACTTTATTTTAATCAGTCGAAAAAAGAGCTTGTAGCTCCCTAAAAAATACAATTAGAAATTTCTCCCACCATGTATTATCAATGACATGTTGAACAGCTGCCTTAGCCAACCTATGCGCAATAACATTGGCCTTTCGTCTCACATGGCGGCAACTCCACTCCAGCAACATTTGCAAGACAATTTTTGTATAAGCCACCAAATGCCCAAAATGGCTCCAACTCTGTTCTGATGAATTAACTGTAGTTACCACTTGCAAAGCATCCCCTTCCAAGATGATAGGCTTTCCATCTAGATCTTTACAGTGACAAGCCGCATGATATAATGCTAGTGTTTCCTCAGCCAATATTGGTGTAAGAGGTCCACCCTGGGTGAGACACCTTGCTGCAATGAGTACTATCATGCTAATCCCTACCCGTCTAGTGAGCTTATCAATGGCGACATCCCAATTTGCTTTATACCATCCCACTGGCGGCGATGTCCACGTTACTCTGTCACGCTCCATCCCCGCAAGGCGGTGCCTCTCCATGGACGTCCATACTTGTTTGTATTCCTCTATAGACACTGTCGCTTCTTGGATGAGCACTTTTAAGGGTGGGTGAAGTTTCCCCAAAGAAATACTTAATTTTTTCCTAAGTTTATGGTTACAAATTCAGACAACGTTTTGAGGATATAAATTTAGTGTTTTTACAACTCGATCTCTAAAAAGTGACATGTTTTTTTAGCGTGTGAGAAACATTTAAAAAAAAAAAAATTAATCACATGTTAAAAGACACACATGCGGGATAATTTGTAAGAAATTTGTGTCTATGTTTTAATTTAAAAAAAAAAACAAAAAACCTTATTTCAAAGGAAAGAAAGGAATTTCTTTACGTTTGTCATGGGCGGGCATTTCAAATGAAATCCCAATTTTCTTTTTTCTGGGTCAATGAAACTATACTTGGTAATTACAGAGAGCACCCCCCCATCTTTCCACTGTTAAAAAAAAAAAAAAAAAAAAAAATTCCATCTTTCCAGAAAAGGAAAACAAATTAAGGATAATCAGGTCAATTTTTTGAAAAACAAAAATAGGTCGTGCCCCCGTAATCAGGGGTAATTATGTCAACAAAAGAAGTGTGACAGGTGTGCACCAGGCTGAATCAAGCGGTCGTCAGATGAGTGATTCCAATTGGGCAAGGATTTCGTCTCTGCCAATACAGTTTTTAACTTTTGTTTAACGGCGAAAACAAAGAAATTAAATTAAAAAAAAAAAAAGAAAAGAAATATAAAATAATATAAAATAAACAGAGAAACATAAAAAGAGAGCAAACGGAATTCAAAACTTTCAAAAACACCAACCAAGTCTTTGAATTTTTGTGTTCAAGGGCTCTCTCTCTCTCCTGTGTCTCTCTCTGAGAGACCTGTGGAACCCTAGGCCCCCCAATCCCTCCATGAATCTCTGAAATTACCATTTAGACCCCTGCTCTCGCCGGAGAAACTGCGGGAATGGCCGAGAAGCCGGCGCCGGTGGATTACCTTCTTCTTCTTCTATCGGCTAGGGTTTCAGCGCGCTCTATGAGCCCCACATAGAGCAACCACAACCGTGGGATCAAACTGAGAGAGAGAGAATTGTACATAGCATTATAGATACGTACATTTGTTGAGGACCGTCTGATTGGTTATGGCGAAGGGAGGGTTGGAGAGGCTTAGGAGGATCGTGCGGACGCTGTTCTTCATGGTGGCGATGGTGGCGTCTCTGCTCGTTTCGTCGCTGGCGGTGCTGGTGGCCGTAGGGGACGTGCTCGTGCCCTGCGTTCTGATCTCGAGCTTTACGTGTGTGGGGTGCTACGGCTTCAAGGAGCACTTGCGTCGATACGCGTTCAAGAGTTCCTTGACCGATATTCCTCTCGTCTCCGTTGTCAGATCTCTCATCATTATCTGTATGCTTCTCTATTTTCTTCGCCTCTTTTGCCTTTCTATATTTTATATATATAATTTTTTTTTTCGAAGGAATTAATTCTGATCTTCATTTTGTTGGTTGTTCAAGGAATTATGATATTCATTTTCTGTCCTATCATGTATATTCAGGCTATGATTTATTTTTTTCTTCAGAAACTTGTTTAGGATAGTAGATGAAAGAGAGAGAAACAACAAGCTTTTGTGGACTTCTTCTTGCTTTCTTTCTTTTTAGTTTTTTTGGTCTGCTTGATCCAGAAAAAAAAAAAAAAAAAAGCTCATTTAAAGCGAGCTAGAACTGTTTTTAACCTTTTTCATCTTTTCTTTTATGTAAAATACATCTTCAATTTTTTAATCATATATAGCTTCGGTGGGGTTTTTGTTTTTGTTTTGGTTTGTTTTTCTTAATTTTTAGTTGATCATTGAAGATTCAAAATAACGTAAACTATAAGATTCTTTTTCTTTTTTTTTTTTCAATTTAATTTTTAATTTCTCGTTTTCTGAATGCTCCATGCGAACTTATGAATGAAAACTTCATATTCTCGGGGAGAGGTGAATGGAACCTGATTTTTTTAATACCGTCCTCAATTTTCTTTTTTAGTGTAACTTTACAGGATGTTTCCGTGACCAAATCTCATAGATTTCATACATAGAATGAAAGAGAAACTGATGGAACCCGTACCATTTCTGATTTTTGTTTTGGTTATTTTTTATCTGCGTTTTATGTGCTTACCCTGCTGTGTTTTGTGACTGCAGGTGTTTATTCGATGTGTGATGCCCCTGCTCTCTCCCACGGTCCATACCTTGGAACTGTGACCCTGTGTTCATTTCTTTCAATTCTTCTACTTTCAGTTAAGGCCTGTGTTTTCACTGTGAATTCTCAAATTGAGGCTGAAGCCTCGTCTTCCCTTTCTAGGCAGAAGCTTCATTTGAAGAAGTCATGGGGAATGCCCGTCTTGTTTCTCTCATCCGTAGTCTTTGCCCTTGGCCATACCGTGGTTGCATACAGAACAAGCTGCAGAGCACGGAGAAAGCTCCTGTTTCACCGAGTTGACCCAGAAGCAGTAAGTTTGCGTAGTTAATTTTATCTTGTGTTTTCTTTAATTTCAAAGTGTATGTGCTTATAGAAGAGTATAGAAGAGTAATATACTTGTGGAAAATGTTGTAGATGTTCAGTCCTATAAGCAATTATATGAGTATGCTTTCTTTCCTGCTAGACCTTTAAGTTGGTGCATGTGCTTGCTTCTATAAAACTACTTTATTTATGCCAACTATGTTCTCTTAATTGTCGTCAATTTTTCAATGGCCTCTTTATGGATATATATCGCCTGACCACTCTTTGTGTCAATTAACAGGTTCTTTCATGTAAAAATGTTTTCTCTGGCTTCCAGAAGGTACCGCGATCTCCCACTCCCTCTGGAGGGAAGACCCCAAAGAGTGATAGTGAAATGAGGCGAAAGCCTTTAGGCTCAGCTCGTGATGAAGGGGAACTTCCAATCAGATTACTTTCCGACATTGATAGTTTATTCATGATATGCCGAGGGCTTACACTGCATTACAAGCTCAGCTTGCCAGGTTCTCCACCTCGTTCGTTATCCTCCATGGCCTTTCTTGAGCCAAGTCCTAGCTGCAGCTCCCCAAAAATGACCATGGGAAGGCCAAAACTCGAGAGGCATCCATTAAGTGCGTTGTCGAAAAGCCATTATCAGCCACTTCACAGGAGCTGTAGCAATCAATTTCACAGCTCTTCACTATATGCTCCATTATTGGATGGTTCCTCAACTCCTGTTCTTTCTGAAGAAATCCCTGTCTTGAGCCTAGATGACGTTGGCGAGGAGGGTGAAGCTAGCAAAGTGAACTCTGGGATTTTAGAGAAGGATTTGCAGGCAAATGGCCAGTTTGGAGTTGTTCTAGTGCATGGATTCGGGGGTGGGGTCTTCTCGTGGAGGCATGTGATGGGGGTGCTGGCTAGGCAGGTTGGTTGCACGGTTGCTGCTTTTGATCGGCCTGGATGGGGATTAACTTCGAGAATGCGCCGGGAGGATTGGGAGGAAAAAGAATTGCCTAATCCTTATAAGCTTGATACTCAGGTGCTTGCATGCTATTAATTATTTTTTTCTTTTCCTGATAATCATACTCATATCCTACCCAATGGGGTAAGTGCCCCATTATTTATGGTTTCTACTTGAATATCTCTCTTTTGGAAGGGGAAGAGATACACTGAGGTTACACATGCTGGTTGTACGGGTCTACTCTTAATAGATGTTATTTTATTGTTGTTTATAGTAGTGCTGTATGGGAAAGATGGGAAGTTAAATCAAATGTCCCCGATGCTGGCTTTGTCAGCATATTTGGAGTTTTGGGATTGGACTTGGATGCAATTAGAGTCCTCGCATCGTGGTATATTAGTCTCCAGTATCAAATCCAAAGCCTTTATTTCCTCTTGCCAAATGCAGCATGAAGTGTGCTGGGTTGAGTGGTCTATTTGAAGTAAATTCAAAGCTCCTTTGAATTGTACTGTGGGCTTTTCCACTATGTTGATCTATTGATCCTTTTGTGGTTGCTGTTATGGTCGTTTTGAAACTCTGATGCCAAATGCATCAGAGTTTGGCATGCAGTTTCAAATCCAAAGCCTTTATTTCCTGCTGCCAAATGCAGCTTGAAGTGTGCTGGGTTGAGTGATCCATTTGAAGTAAAATCAAAGCCCATTTGAATTGAACTGTGGGCATTTCCACTATGTTCAACTATTGGCCCTGTTGTGGTTGTTTTTATGATCTTTTTCTCCACACATTTTTGTAGGGGTTATCTTTGAAATTCTGAATTTATTATGATTTGATGTGTCAGGTAGACCTGCTTCTTTCTTTCTGCTCTGAGATGGGGTTTTCTTCAGTAGTTCTTGTTGGGCATGATGACGGAGGCCTACTTGCTTTAAAGGCTGCACAAAGAGTCCAAGCGTCATTGAATTCTTTCAATGTGAGTACCATCCTTCCTTTCCTATGCCACTTTTGTTTGAGTCATTTGGTACAAATATCTTAAAACTTTAAATGGAGTCCTGAAACTTCTCCTTGTCGGCTTTTTTATCGTTCAGGTTGTGATTCAAGGGGTAGTATTGCTTAGTGTTAGTTTGACAAGAGAAGTGGTTCCAGCCTTTGCAAGGATTCTTATGCGCACTTCACTTGGGAAGAAGCACTTGGTTCGTTCTTTACTGCGTACAGAAATCACTCAAGTGATTAATCGGCGTGCATGGTATGATTCTTCCAAGTTAACAACAGAGATCTTAAGCCTCCATAAGGTATGTCTGCACCTCCTTAAATCATAGCACAGTTTTAAATGCACATCTTACTGTCTTAAAAATGGTAGAATAACATAATGTGGTTTAAGCAGTATTATAAACGTATTCTGTGGCAAAGAAAATCTGAATACACTTGGCTATTCAAGATTGGTAGAATTGTTTTGATAGTTTTCATTTGGATGTAGGAAAGTAGTGTGGGGAATATATGTAGGAAACGAAAGTAAATTATTGGGGAAGGAATTTTTTATGAAGATTTATACATTTGATGTTGTTTACTTTTTCATCAAAGCTATCTAGGTTTTTGGGAATCTCTTCCTCACAGATTACTTATGGGTTTAAAGAGAAATATAAGCCATTAGTATATTATTTTCTATACATCAATCCTAAATTTGGCCAATTTTTGGTTTCATTTCCTGCAATTCCCACCTTGTTGTGGCTATTCCAGATGCAGTTTGTTGAAGGACTACTGTCTTCCCGTCCTGTTTTATGGTTTCTTGTTTTGAATATCTTCATAGGTTGAGTGATAAGTTTAATTTGGAAAAACTTATGTTTCTTTTGTATATGAGAAATTGTGCATTTCAGAAGATTCATAGTTGGACAACTGCTTTTTATGCAAACAGGCACCCCTATGTGTAGAAGGTTGGGATGAAGCACTCCATGAGATAGGAAGATTGTCATCTGAGACGGTCCTTTCACCACAAAATTCAGAATCATTGCTAAAAGCAGTAGAAGCCATACCCGTGTTGGTTATCACCGGAGCTGAAGATGCCTTTGTCACTCTCAAATCTTCTCAAGTCATGGCTTCAAAATTTGTAAATTCTGTAAGTATCTTTCTTTCTACTATTTCCTTGTTCTATTATTACTTCACCAATATTAAAGTCAACCAAATGAAAGAGTAAGATAAGAATAATTACCTCTTTTGCCATGCAGAGACTGGTTGCTATATCTGGTTGTGGGCATCTTCCACATGAGGAGTGCCCCAAGGCATTGCTAGCAGCTATATCACCCTTCATAAGCAGACTCTTATCTAATCCAGACTCGCAAAACCAATAGGAAAACGTTTTTAACTTGTAATAGGGTCTCGCTATTTGTTTTTGGGGCTTTCCTTTTCTTTTGTTTTTTTTGTTTTTTCTTTTTTTTTAATCTTTTCTTTTTTTTTTCAATCAATTTACCCCAAGAGAAAGGGCAAAATGCTATCTCTTCTTTTGGGTATTTTTGATGCGCTAGTTGTCCCCGGGGGGTTTTTTGGGGCTCTCTCACCTGTATTTTTCATATCTTTTCTTTTTTTGGTCCATAAATGATGGTTTGAACAGATGTTTATTTTCCACTGAAAAGGAGTGGAGGATAGCATATATTTGTACATGTAATCACATTGGGAATTCATGCATTTGAGCATGGTTTTGTCTCACAAACTCTCTCGATCTCTCTCTCTAATTATTTTTGCTCATGGGCTTAGAATTTGACATGGTGGTTGAGGGGGGTTATGGCCATTACGTTGGTTCCAGCCTCTAAATTAGCCAGCACACTCCATACCAATAATCCCAAAAAGAAACAAAAAAGTGACAGATCATTGTCCAGCTCCTTGGCAACGTTTAAGATGAATAAACTATGAACAAAACCCATAGAGGCGTTCACGTTGTATGACGGTGCAAATAGAAAGTTCTATCAATTAAATAATAACTTTTCTTCGGTATTCTTTTGTACTTGTTTGTAAGGACAGTCATTCTTTTAATTTTAAACCATTTGTTTGTTATGCTTTGTTTTTTGTTTTTCCTGCTCGGTTATGCTTTGATTGACTCGGGCTCAAGTGTGATAAAAAATAAAGAAGACCTGATTTGTCATTATGAAATAAAACAAATGAGTGGAATAGGAATATTCAAAGTTAATAAGTTCAATTTCTTTCAATTTAGTGTATTCATCTTTCAATTGTTTGCAATTTCACCCCTTCGTTAATTTTTCCCAAAATACTTCCATTTGTTATAGGGAAAAAAAAAAGAAGAAAAAAAAAAAACAGAAAAAATTGCAAAAATTAAGGCGTTGGTCCAAATTTAATAATATTTGCAAAAATACCCATGTCTCAATCTTTGTAAAAAATTTTAAACTTTGGAAAATTCTAATGGAAAATTTACCCATGGGATTTAATGGAAAATTCTAACGGTAACATTGGAAAAAATTAAAAGTTTAATACACTAAATTGAGATGTTTTAAATTTAAGGGAACATTATAAAAGGGGAGACAATTCATGAGTAAGTGAAGTTTTCCCTAATTATCAATGTTCCAAAAGAAAATTTTAACTTGCGCAATATAAATATTGGATTTTACTATCAATTTTCTATGAGATCTACTATTGTATATACGGTAGAGTATTACTCCTTGGGTAATGAATAGTTCTTCTTGGTGGCTAAAATATTTCCGGAGAAATACTTTCTTGAGGATTCTTTCCTGGACTCGGCGTTGGGTTCTCAACCACCCTATGCTTGGCGGAGCATTTGGAACTCTAAGAAGCTTCTCAAGGAAGGGTTGATGTGGAGAGTGTGTAATGGGCAGTCCTTTAAAATTTGGGGGATTGTTGGATTCCTTCACTACACACTTTTCTATCCATCTCCCATTCGAATCCTTCATATAGAGGAAAAGGTCAGTGCAAGGCAAACGGATTATCTTGTGTGGGCAAGAACTAAAAATGGGGATTTTTCAGTACGTAGTGCATATCATCTTGCAAAATCCATTGTGGAGAGTGGGATTGGGCTTGCTCGAATGAAAATATCATTGCTAGCATATGGAGGAAGGTTTGGAATGTTAGGGGACCTAAAGTGGTGCAAATGTTCTTGTGGAAGGCTTGCAAAATCATTCTGCCGACCAAAGAACGTCTTCACAGATGAAGCATAGTTTATGACCCACTTTGTCAAATTTGTGGATAGGAGATGGAAACTGTAACGACCTAGATTTTAAAACTCTTATTTAAATAATATTAAATAGCTTAAAAGAATCTATTCAAAAAAAATAGCTTAAAAGAATAATAAATAAATTAGAACAATGATATGTGGATTAATGATATTAAATAACAATTTAGTGTTAAAGGTATATTACATTAATTTTTGACCTCTTTTGTATATCACATCAATTCTAAAATTTAGCTTCACTAATATGTTTATGGGCATAATTAAACTCAATTTAGTAAATAAATTATTTATAGGTGTTTAGTGAAGTCAGAAATTAATTTGAAGATTTTCAGTGTTTAGCCTAAGAAACAGTGTCTTAATTTTCATATTGTCTAATGAGATTAAAATTGCTAAAGAAATATACCAAGGCTAGCCACCTTTGTTGAAAGCTTAAAGTCTTATAGTAATAAGGGTTACGGGAAATATCTTGATAATAATAATTTAATAAGGCAAATGGCCAAGTGGGAATGAAAGTAGTTAAAGTCAAAATTAAATCAAAAACTTTGTACAAGCCAAAAATAGACTCAAAGGAACTCGGATGGAGTCGAACCAAAAATGTAAAATGTTCGTCTCAGTGTCCTCTATCTACGCTCAAAATTTCATATCAATCGGAATGAGTTTGGACATTGAAAAATGGATCAGGGTATACTACCCCCATTTTGGATAAAAATGCTAATTGGTATAGATCATGAAATATGGACTAGGTTCATTCTTTTGGTTAAATATATCTCAACCCTTGGATCAAAAGTGTGAAAATGAATCCTAGCCATTCATTCTCTAATAAATAGTGCCTAAGCTAAGTCACTTTCACTTGAGCTTTTCATTTACAATCTTAGAACAAGTAAAATTGTTTGCTCCTCCTTTCATTCTATTTCTTAGTTCTAAACCAAAAACCATTTGGCCTAAAGATCTTTCTTGTAGTATTCAAGTGTTCTTATTTTCCTAAACTAGCTACCTAGAGAAGATTGGCTGGAGTTTTACTTCTAAAAGATTATCGGGTAAGAGTTTATTGTATAAATATCATGATTCATTGTTTGTATCATTTAGTTATCATCTAATTGTTTAAGACCCAATAAGCTTATGATGTAAAATCGAGTAATGGATACAAGTGAATTAATAATAATGAGTTAGTGGACAAAATCGATTAAGGGCTTATGATATTATCTATATTTATTACATATAGTATTTACATTTTAGTTATTCATTTTATTGTCATTTAAATTTTAGTTCATATTTTTTGTGGTAACAGATCATTGGTCTCATCCCCGAAATATGAATGCAGTATTTACATTCAGTCATTTCTTTTATTGCCATTTAAATTTTGATTTATACTTAGGTAGGTATGGACCATTGGTCTTACCTTCGAAGTATGAGTCATGCTTTATATAATAATAATAATAATAATAATAATACTGGTTTGTATTTAGTGGTATTGGCCATTAGCCTCGTCACAAAAAATGAAAACGAATTCATGCATAAAGCTATTTATAAGTGACTATCTCATATTAATATAATAAAATGAGTGAGTAAAGATGAAGTGATAGATAATAAATAAATATAAAAAGATGAGGGTCATTAAACAATGATATTATTTGAAAATGAACTAATATGTATATATTGTTTGTATGTATGTATTTATATGCAGAAGTGGAGCATAATTCTTCACTAAGGAGAGTAAGTATGGATATACTTACTGAGTATTAGCTTTGTTTTATTGTTATAGGAATTCTTATTTGGTCTTATTAATATAATTTTGCAATACAATTGCTGTATAATGTGTCGAATAAAATGGGCTAATAAGATAGCCACCTTAAGAAGAAACTGGGTGAATTGCCGCGAGGAATTGTTGGTATCTTAGTGGATGGGGGTATATAACCGTCCAATTGGCCTAATATATAACTAAGCTGAGGCGGTGTAATTGACAGCACCAAACAAGTAAACCTCTAAAATGGGCTGAGAGCTCATTACGAAAGGTCTGAAGAAAGATTATCATAAAATATAGGGTTAATAACTTTTTTGGTACCTGAGTTTCCACTTTTTTATTTTTTCCTCCTTGAGTTTTAAAACAATGCAAATCTAGTACCCAACCTATGAGAAAAGACAGAATCAGTACCTCCGCCAGTTCAGTCATCGAAATTAGCATGTGTCACTCCCTTAGTACGCCACGTGGTGTAAAAAATTAAAAATAATAATTAAAAAAAAAAGAAAAAAGAAAAAAGAAAAAAGAAAAAAAGAAAACAATTTGGGGGTGGCTTTGGCCATGGGTGTGGCCAGGCCACCCC